>NC_084558.2:28210827-28368327 GCF_033978685.3 Nerophis lumbriciformis | reverse complement strand
AAATAGTAGAGTATGAAGCATACACTCTGGAGTCAAGGCCCTGGGGTGATTATTTTTTTCTTCTGAAACATAAGCTCTTAAATATTGACTATTGGGGAATTCTAAGAAGAAAAAGGCAAGACTACCCGTAAACAGATTGAAACATTACTTTTTTATGCACCTTCTAGCTGCTCTAGCTAAGTGGCTAATTCTACTCTTTTGATCTAACTCTATCTGCCTTTTCTCCTGCATTGTACATTATTATTCACACATACTGTTAATTGAAATGTTTTTGCAGCTTTGATACAATTTGCTTTCATTTATTTTTTCAGGTGATTATAAACTAATCAAACGCAGAACTTCTTTTTAATATATATATATATATATATATATATATATATATATATATATATGTATATGTATATGTATAAAGTATATCCCGATTGGACCGGCTGTGCTGTCTGAGATGAGGACCACCTGTGATGTCACAGGGATAGTATATTGAGTTTAAATCTATATACAAATTGGCTTGTGCAGAATGTCAGCAAGCATGGATTTTTAGGTTGTTGGCCTGAGATCAGTTGCGCTATACTGGACGGTGTATAGCTCACATAATTGGGACATTTTCCAATTTTTCTTTGCTGTATGTCCAAGTAACTACACTGATTGCTTTGACATCAATTGTTTTGCAAGTCATGAGCATTGAGCGGTGATCTATTTGAATCGTTATTGTTGCTGTAAATAAATCTTGCACAGGTTTCTTAAAAGAAGAGTTTGACTGCGGCATGACTCAAAGTTTAGCAGCGGTGTTATGAATCAGTAGATGAATCAATCCGAGGGCTCCACTGAAAACATCACCGATATGCTAATTTGTCCTACATTGCACATTTTGCGTCTGTAAGCGGGCGCTGTGTGTAATCATTGCCTCTTGCTATCTATAATGTATAGTGTGGGGCCCGGGTGCCTGTGTTTATGTGATGCCATGCTCCGTGGGGCTCGCTGTTGCTCGTTGCTCTTTCACACTAATCCATAGTCCTGAGCTGTAATGGACTGATGGCGCAAAGTGCTGCGCCCAGAGAAAAAGCTTTAATTGATCCTATTGACAGGCGTGCATTACAGCCGTCCGTGCTATATACAAGGTGGTCCTAATTGACGGCACTGTCGCATATTGTGTCCAAACAAATGCGCTAATGAGGCAGCTGACTTGCATTGTAAATCTACTTGTGTCCCCAAAAGGACTTTTACTGCAGGGAAATCCGCTTCAGTAACTATTGTTGATCCATGAAAAAGTAGTGCAATGTACCTCATATAGAGTACCGTAACAAAAATGATACTGTTATAGCAATGCCCGGCCAGTAGTTGGCAATGTAACTTAACAACAAACCAACTGCCTGTCCTCTCTGACAAAGTAGTCTTTTGTATCCTCTTTGTCGAGTAATATGTGCTATGTCAACAAAGACTTTGGTAGTGGTGCTACTCATACTCTAGTAGTAGCTATGACCTAAAGACGCTTCTATTAATTTCAGTTCTGACTGTGACATACTCTGCACATGCTCACATGCAACAATGAAGACACCTGCTCAGGTCTGTTTTTTGGACAGTATTGCACCTTTAAAAGTATACTACTGAGGGCTGTTTTTTTCATCCATTTCCAGTTAGTCTTTTAAGGTTAAGAACTGGTAACCCAAAAGGCCATGCGAAATGCCACTTACTGGCCCGAATTACGTTTTTTTCCCCCGTACATTATTTCTGATTATGGCCATCCATCCTAAAGGTTCATACGACCTGTCTGTTTTGGAATATTGCTGAATTATTGATAGTAATCCGCTCGACAGTCTTTTATTAATTATAACGGAGGAGACGTACTAATTAAGCAGACAGTGTGAGGGTGTCATAATTGTGGCCCCGTTTTAATTTGAGTGCCGCTCATCATTTTTATCACGGCTTAGCAGGGCCGGTGCGGTGATGATGGAGGGGGTTGGGGATGGCAAGGTGGGGTACCCCCCTTATGTGTAGCTGTGTCTCCGCTCGAGCTCATGTCCATCATTAGGTACCAATCACAACTTATATTTTATTTGCTTAGCTTTTCTCAAGGTGACCTACATTTAAAGAGTATTTTCTGGTTTTCTATCATCATATGCTCCCTGAGGGACTCTTCTGGTCTTGGAATAAAATCTGGAAAACTGTCCCTCAGATAATAGAGTTTGGCTTGTTTAATTTGTCTGCAAACTTGAGTCCATGTATCCTAATGTGTGTGTTCGTTTTAAGGAAAGTTAACACATGTATTTTATGGATGCAGCGATTTCATATGCTTAATCAGCTGTGCTATATCATCCACTCTCTGGGAACCGGCCGCCCTCCGAGACATTCACGTCTTTCTTTTTACCAATAAACGCTCTCCCTGTTAGGATAGAGTTCAAGGGTGGACCCCGGGATGCGGAGAATGGAGGCAAGGGAAGCGATAACAAATGAAAATATTTAATAAGTCCAAAAATGGTAACTAAGGATGATGGGGCAAAAAGTGCACACCATGGAAAATCTAACAAAAGGAGTCTCTTTCAGAGGTTGGCGGAACCAAGGTCAGGAACGCACACAGCGTGGCAAAAAACTAGTCCTCTAAAACAAGGTGGCTAGAAAAACAAAAAAAACACAACAAGGTCAATATAACAGAAATACGTGAAGGCAACATACCAGGGAAGCTGAGTCAAGGTAACACATGTCAGAGTAGAGTTCAGGAAGAATAACCGGCGGGGACCAGCTGGTGGAGACGCGCTTAAATACTACCCGGAGATGATTAGCAGCAGGTGTGCCTCGTTGGGGACAAAAGACTGTGGAAGAAACTGAAAAAACCAATAGAGAAGGCAGGGAGAAGACAACATACATAACAGTACTCCCCCCTTAAAGGACGCCACCTGGCGGCTTACCTGGCTTCTCGGGGAAACGTTCATAAAAAACAGTAAGGAGAGAAGGGTCAAGGATAAGCGATCGCGGGACCCAAGATCGGTCCTCGGGGCTGTAACCTTCCCAGTCGACCAGATACTGGAAACCCCTGCCCCTTCTTCTCACGTCAAGAATGGCCTTGACCGTGAACGCCTGGTGTCCATCGATCAGCCTGGGAGGAGGAGGAGGCACCTCTGGAGGACTCAAGGGACTGGAGGACACAGGCTTGAGTAGGGAGACGTGGAAGGACGGATGGATCTTGAGAGAGTCCGGAAGATGTAGGCGAACCGCTGAAGGGTTGATAACTCGCTCGATGGTGTAAGGTCCAATAAAACGTGGCTGTAGTTTCTTGGAGGAAACTTGGAGAGGTAAGTCACGAGATGACAGCCATACCTTCTGACCAGGCTTGTAATCCGGAGCTGTGCTGCGGTGGCGGTTGGCAAGACGCTGGTTGCGCTCCGAGGTGCGTGCCAGTGCGGACCGTGTGTTCTGCCAGGCTAGACGTGCACGGCGTAGGTGGACAGCAACCGATGGAACGGCGACCTCAGATTCCAGGGAAGGAAAGGCAGGAGGTTGGTACCCGTAGGCAGAGTGGAAAGGAGACATACCTGTAGCCGAGCTGATGAGAGTATTGTGGGCGTACTCAATCCAAGATAGACTGAGCGCCCAGGAGGCCGGCTGCTGGTGGCAAACGCAGCGGATGGCAGCCTCCAGATCCTGATTGGTGCGCTCCGTCTGACCGTTAGTCTGTGGGTGGTATCCAGAAGAGAGGCTCGGTGATGCTCCCAACGAATTGCAGAAAGCTGCCGAAGAAAATTGTGGTCCCCTGTCCGAGACTACATCCACCGGGATACCATGCAGCCGGAAAACGTGGCGTGTAAGTAATTCTGCAGTCTCGAGTGCCGAGGGCAACTTGGGAAGGGGAATGAAATGTGCCATCTTGGAAAAGCGGTCCACCACTGTCAATATTACGGTGTTGCCATTAGATGGGGGAAGTCCTGTGATGAAGTCCAACGCCACGTGGGACCACGGGCGGGAGGGTATGGGAAGTGGCCGTAGAAGGCCAGCTGGTGCCCGATGAGAAGCCTTATTGCGGGCACAGGTGGAACAGGCAGCTACGTACTCCGTCACGTCAGTTCTGAGAGTAGGCCACCAGAAGCGTTGGGCTAGGAGGTAAGTCGTACGAGTGATGCCTGGGTGGCAGGCGATCTTGGAGTTGTGGGCCCAGTTCAAGACCTCCGGACGGAGTTCTGGAATGACAAATAAACGACCCTGAGGACAGTTCTGAGGAGAAGGAACCTTCTTGAGTGTCTCTGTCACGCGACTCTCGATGTCCCACTGTATAGCTCCCAGCACTTGTGATGGAGGGATGATGGTCTCGGTCTTGGCCTCCTCCTCGGGGCAGGCGTACATTCTGGATAAGGCGTCAGGCTTACCGTTCTGAGAGCCGGGTCGGAAGGTTATAGTAAAATTGAACCTGGTGAAGAATAATGTCCATCTGGCTTGCCTTGGGTTTAGCCGTTGAGCAGTGCGGATGTATGCCAGATTCTTGTGGTCCGTGAACACAACAAACGGAGTCTCCGAGCCCTCCAGCCAGTGCCTCCATTCCTGCAGTGCTAAGACAACAGCGAGTAGTTCTCTGTTACCTATGTTGTAGTTGCGTTCAGCAGGAGTCAGGCGACGTGAGAAGAAGGCACAGGGGTGCAGCCTCTGGTCGGAGGTAGAGCGCTGGGAAAGAACAGCTCCCACGCCGGAGTCGGAAGCATCAACCTCGACAAAAAATTGAGTGGACACGTTAGGGTGGATAAGAACAGGTGCTGAAGTAAATAACAACTTAAGTTTCTCAAAGGACCTCTGTGTCTCAGAGGTCCACAAAAAGGGGATCTTGGTAGATGTAAGCTTAGTAAGAGGTTCAGCTACCTGACTAAAATTGCGGATAAATCGGCGGTAAAAATTTGCAAAACCTAAAAATCTTTGGAGGTGCTTTCTAGTGGTGGGTGTGGGCCAATCGACCACAGACTTGATCTTAGCGGGATCTGCTCGGAGTTGACCCTTCTCTACAATAAACCCCAAGAACGGAACGGATTCAGTGTGAAACACGCATTTCTCAGCCTTGACAAAAAGTCTATTCTCTAGAAGACGTTGAAGAACTAAGCGAACATGCTGGACGTGAAGTTCGGAGTTAGGAGAAAAAATGAGGATATCGTCCAAGTAAACGACCGCAAATCGATCGAGCATGTCGCGAAGAACATCATTAATGAGGTTTTGAAAAACACCCGGCGCATTGGTGAGGCCAAAAGGCATGACCAGATATTCAAAATGACCTAGTGGTGTGTTAAAGGCGGTCTTCCATTCGTCCCCTTGCTTTATTCTGACCAGGTGATAAGCATTGCGGAGGTCTAATTTGGTAAAATATCTGGCCGTGTGTAAGGGATTAAAAGCAGAGTTGAGAAGCGGAAGGGGGTACTTATTTTTAATCGTAATAAGATTTAGGGTCCGATAATCAATACAAGGGCGGAGTGTCTTATCTTTCTTTTGCACAAAAAAAAACCCGGCGGCTAGAGGAGAGTTGGAGGGGCGGATGAGACCTGAAGCGAGTGACGTGGTGATATAGTCCTCTAGTGACTCTCGTTCTTGTTTAGAAATATTATAAAGACGGGACGAAGGAAGTGTAGCACCCGGGAGTAGATTAATAGAGCAGTCATAGGGACGGTGTGGTGGTAGTGACAATGCGCGGTCCTTACTGAAGACCTCCTTAAGATCATGGTAATTTGTGGGGACAACCGACAAATCTATGATCTCTGGAGTAACGACACGTGCGGGTCCGATGCGAGGGCATGCGGATTGGAGACAATGTGTGTGACAAAAATTTCCCCAATTAATGATCTTTGTCTTGACCCAGTCAATATGGGGATTATGCAGAGCTAGCCAGGTAAGACCAAGCACAACAGGAGCCGAGCGAGAGGGAATGACGAGAAAACAAATAGACTCAAAATGGTTACCAGATAATTTTAGCGTTAATGGTTCAGTCTGATGAGTAACGCTCGCTAGGTGGCCCCCGTCGAGGGATCGGACCACCCTAGGTCTGTGTAATTTGGAAATGGGAATGGCCAAACGCTTAACAAGTGCTTCATCAATAAAATTGTCATCAGAACCAGAGTCAATAAGAGCGCAAATGTCAAAATGCTTATCCTTATCCCAGGTGAGTCTGCCAGTGAGTTGAAGTCGTGATAGAGTCTGACCTGTAGAGGGCGGTAGAGGAGCAGGAGCGGTCGCTGACGCATGTGTTGCTTGGGTGTGGCGAGTGGGTGGAGCTCGGGTGCGAGGAGGTGATACTTGAGAACGATGGCGAGCTGGACGATGAGGGCAGCGGTTCAGGCGATGATCGGCCTCTCCACAATACAGACAAAGATGGAGGCGAAAGCGACGATCCCTCTCCGCTTGAGTCAGGCGAGATCCTCCTAATTGCATTGGTTCGTCCTCTCGTGATATCGATACTGCATCGATAATCGGTGCGGCAGTAATTTGATGCCTTCCATGGCCACTCCCATTATATGCAGATGAGCGCCATCCTTGCTGTCGGAGTCTATCTGTCTCCCAGTCAACGAGGCGAGTCTCCACCTCCACTGCCGTAGCGACCAGCTCGTCGAGGCTATCGGGAGTTTTGAGCGGAATCATAAGTCTCCGGACCTTATCTGCAAGGCCTAGGGAGAAAACGTCCACCAATGCGGAAGTGGGCCATTCACTTTCCGCCGCCAGTCTACGAAATTCAATGGCGAAGTCCGTGACGCTGCGCTGCCCTTGTTGCAGACGCAACAACGATCGCGCCGCCTCACGCCCTGGCCTCCTGCGTTGAAAAATGCTCTTTAAAGCCTTGGAGAAGGCGGCGTATGAGGTGCACACGGGTGACTGACGCACCCACTCTGCGGTGGCCCAAGCAGACGCCCGGCCACTCATGTGGGTCAAAATAAACGCCACGCGCGCTCTTTCTGACGGAAAGGACGCGGGCAAAAGTTCGAAATAGATCTCACATTGGGTGAGAAAAGTTTGTACATCACCTGACTCGCCGGAGAAACGCTCAGGCTTCGAGAGTGGTGGACAAGCGGCAGGAGGAGTGTCTCTAGGGAAAGGAGTATCTTCAGGACGTGGCGGTAACTGCGGGGTTGCTGGAACGGCCGTGGGAGGAGACATGGCGTGCAGAGCGGTGAGTACGCTACTTAGCTGTCGCTCCAATGTGTCGAGGCGGGCATCTTGGTGTTCCGTCATGGCGTTGACGCACGCACCAAGTAAGCCAAATTGTTCCTCTTGTTTCCCCAGGCGAATAGCCTGTTGTTGCAGTTCCCGCTTTACTGGGTCCGTCTCTGCGAGGTCCATTTTGAAATGGCCGGTTATTATGTTAGGATAGAGTTCAAGGGTGGACCCCGGGATGCGGAGAATGGAGGCAAGGGAAGCGATAACAAATGAAAATATTTAATAAGTCGGGACGGCGTGGCGCAGTGGGAGAGTGGCCGTGCGCAACCCGAGGGTCCCTGGTTCAATCCCCACCTAGTACCAACCTCGTCATGTCCGTTGTGTCCTGAGCAAGACACTTCACCCTTGCTCCTGATGGCTGCTGGTTAGCGCCTTGCATGGCAGCTCCCGCCATCAGTGTGTGAATGTGTGTGTGAATGGGTAAATGTGGAAGTAGTGTCAAAGCGCTTTGAGTACCTTGAAGGTAGAAAAGCGCTATACAAGTACAACCCATTTATCATTTAAGTCCAAAAATGGTGACTAAGGATGATGGGGCAAAAAGTGCACACCATGGAAAATCTAACAAAAGGAGTCTCTTTCAGAGGTTGGCGGAACCAAGGTCAGGAACGCACACAGCGTGGCAAAAAACTAGTCCTCTAAAACAAGGTGGCTAGAAAAACAAAAAAAAACACAACAAGGTCAATATAACAGAAATATGTGAAGGCAACATACCAGGGAAGCTGAGTCAAGGTAACACATGTCAGAGTAGAGTTCAGGAAGAATAACCGGCGGGGACCAGCTGGTGGAGACGCGCTTAAATACTACCCGGAGATGATTAGCAGCAGGTGTGCCTCGTTGGGGACAAAAGACTGTGGAAGAAACTGAAAAAAACAATAGAGAAGGCAGGGAGAAGACAACATACATAACACTCCCATTTTTAAGTTCTAAGTATCCCTCAAGTGTTTTATTTTTTTCTCAGCCGCAATGCATCCCATCATTGACTTGAAGGTGCGCACTCTCATTCTGAGCTTTTTTTTTGTACTTGGAACATCAGCTGAGCATTTAATTTGCCTTCTGCTCCTACATATGCATATAGGATATTTTTGGCACTGGAGGGAAGGTAATGCATTTAGCGTGGAGGCGTGTAATTTCACCTAAGAGGCCTTAAATGATGAAGATAATCAATTGTGCTAAGATATAGCTTTATTGTGTTGTATCAGAAAACTTAATTTCATCAAGGAACTTAGTGATGAAGTTTCCGTTCATAAAGGGTAATTAATAAGCAGACATTCAGTTAAAAGTATGCAACAGATGTCCTCCCAAAAACAAAACAAAAATATTTTGTGGCGAGGAAGAGCAATAAAGTTAAATGAACGTTTGCCATTTGTTTCTAAGAATCATCTGCTGGCCCAAATCTACATAAATTATTCCATAAAGATGACAAAAAGGGAATATCCTTTTACTTCGCCATCTAATAAAAGGGCCCCCGTTTGTTGTCTTTGGTGTCTTCGATCTAAAGATCTAAAGCGGCGAGCAGGCAGCCGACCAAAACTGTAAATAAGAGACTTGGCGCTCCCAAAAATAAAATTTAAGGGGTAATCCATCATGTGTTTGCTTTGCAGCTCAGTTAGTACATCGCGCGTAGTGTACAGCGGTGTAACAAAGAAACAGGGAGCATCTCTTGAGGAAGGAGAATCTTTATTAGTACGAATGCTTTAGTGTTTTCCACAGTTTAGCAATCTATTTGGTTTGTGCTGGTGGTGTGCCAATATGACTCCATTGTATAATTTGCTATTACGCATGCAAAACTTACTAATTACTAATATCAACATTTCTCATTCTTGTTACATTATATTGTTTTGCTATTTTTCAGTTGTTGCTACTTATTTTACCACAACAATGTAACACAGGCTGCATTTTGTACATCCATTTGCATGTACAGTATTTTTCTGCCCTCCTTGAATGTTGAAATTTAGTTTGATAAGTATACAGTCCTTTTAAAAAGATGAAACAACTTCCAACTTGAGGCTCTGTATTGATAATCTCCACAATGAAGTTTCTGTAAAACTAAGCACACAAAGGAAAGTACATTAATATACACAGAGTGCACATACATGTAAGAATCATGTTAAATCGACAATACAGTGTCTGGTTCCACGTGACAAGTCTGACTTTTGTTTGGGTTCCCTTATGTTTCTTCCTTTGTTTGCTGTTTGAGACTCTTATTTTGTATCTGTCTCCCATGTAGCACTGTAGGCTGCAACTTCACTTTGCCCGCAGCTCACCAGTTTGTTGTTTGCAATTAGCGCACTATTTAAATGATGCCTTTCGTTTTGACTGTTTGCCGGATAATTGTTTGCCCTTTACTAGATGTTGCTTGTGTTTTCTCTTTGGTGTACCCTGGACTTTTTCTGCCAACCTAATTTTTGCATTGCACTGCATTTTGGTGAGCATTGTTTTAGCAGTACAGTTTTGAAATTTAGTGACTTGCGGGTTTTTTGACTCGTGCTGCTACTTGCTAGCTCTTCTTGAGGTCGAATAAAGGACTCTATTGTTTGAACTAGGGCTGGGCGATATGGCCTTTTTTTAATATCTCAATATTTATAGGCCATATTGCGATACACAATATATATCTCGATATTTTGCCTTAGCCTTGAATGAACACTTGATACATATAATCGCCAGTATGATGATTCTATGTGTCTACATTAAAACATTCTTGTTCATACTTCATTAATATATGCTCATTTTAAACTTTCATGCAGAGAGGGAAATCACAAATAAGTCAATTTACCAAAACTGTATTTATTAAACAGTTATTAAGCAGTGGCACAAACATTCCTGTCATTTCCAAAACAGAAAGTGCAAGATTGTCAGAGACATTTTAAAAACAAGTTATTAGTGCACTTTTGTGCATGGTGTCACTAAGATGACTTATCAAAACAACACTAAATTAAAGTGCACTTTTTGTACAGAACGCCACTACAATAGTTTAAAACATGATGTCGCACAAGATATTTCAATACGTGTCACATAAAAATGAGCTGCATATCAAATAGTATATGTCCTACGGTGTTGATGTGGAAATCAGTGGAAGAGTGGCCGTGTGCGACCCGAGGGTTCCTGGTTCAATCCCCACCTAGTACCAACCTCGTCATGTCTGTTGTGTCCTGAGCAAGACACTTCACCCTTGCTCCTGATGGGTGCTGGTTAGCGCCTTGCATGGCAGCTCCCTCCATCAGTGTGTGAATGTGTGTGTGAATGGGTAAATGTGGAAGTAGTGTCAGAGCGCTTTGAGTACCTTGAAGGTAGAAAAGCGCTATACAAGTACAACCCATTTATCATTTATCATTTAAATAGTTGCTTCGGCATTTAGTTGGTGTGGCACAGAACGGAGATGTTGACATGTAAAGACATATTCCCGCTTGAAGCCAAACCACCGTCAGACGATGGACCCTGTGCTGTTTTTCTTGGGAATTAATTATTCCTCCATTTGTTACCAAATTCGCACCTTCTTTCTCTCGTATTACCACTCAAACCACCCCGTTAGCTGTTTGCATCACAGCTAACGTTACCATGTCGCTACCTGTCTGCTCCGCGGGAGCGTGTGACGTTGCTCACGTGACATTATGTGACATACATAAGAAGGTGCGCTTGTTTTAAGTCTCTGTGAGAAGGAGAGACGGGAAAGAGTGAGAAACGCATGCAGTTTAATGCCCCGCAGCTAAAAGCAACTGCCTGAGAACGTATACTCGAATATCACGATATAGTCATTTTCTAAATCGCACAGAGACAAACCCGCGATATATCGAGTATATCGATATATCGCCCAGCCCTAGTTTGAACCTACAAGTATGTCTCCGCATTATTTGGTAATGATACAAACTACAATAGCAGGATGTGACGTACACCTTTGTAAAAACTGAAAAAAGGCAATGCAACCATACAGGATAAAGGGTAGCTCTTATGTCGATAGCTTATTGCTAACATACAATAGATGAAAATTAGCTTCGTAATCATTTTAAATTTGTACAAACGTTAAACAAATTAGTTTTAATGGAACAAAGTTGATACAAAACAGTAAATGCATTTTTACTTACAGGCACAGTTACCAAACTATGGACACTAATATTGACCGCTACTTTTGTACTTTTGTACTCCCAGTGCAAGTCTGCTGCTTAATGCATTGTGTGTGCTGACTAGCTACAGAAGCCTGGTGCACAATCCTTAAACTCCAACTTTAAAACAAGTAACGTGTTTTACCATAGAACCTCTAAAACAGGGATGTCAAACATGCGGCCCGCAAATAGGTTCAATCCGGCCATCAAGATTAGTTTGCTAAATATAAACATGAGCTGTATTTTTTTTTAATGAAATAAACTGCTTTTCTAGATGTGTCCTCTCGATCACACAATTTTTAATTTTGTTGACAAGTAAACTGTTTTTACCCTGGCGAGCAAGTATGCCAGGCAAGAGATGAACAGTAAAGTGTAGCTGTGGCTCCTTTCTCTCGACCCAACACAGAAACATCGTTCTTTGGCGCCCTTTTGCTGCAAAATTTCTATGTCAAAAAAGAGAAAAGTGGACTGGGCAGCCTATAATTTATTCACCGAAGTGAATGGGAAAGCTGTGTGTGTGGTCTGTTCACAGCAAGTTTCAGTGCTGAAAAAATATAACCTTCGTTGCCATTATGAGACTCTTAATGCCAACAAATACAACAACTTGCAAGGACAACAGAGAAGAGAGAAGATGAATGAATTGATGGCAGTTCTGAAAAAACAGCAATCTGTATTTACTCATAGCCGAGAAATCAGTGACGCTGCAGTGAAAGCTAGTTATCTTATCGCTAATGAAATCGCAGGTGCTTCAAAACCATTTAGTGAGGGTGAATTTGTGAAGACATGCATGCTGAAGGCTGCGAAAATTGTGTGCCCTGAAAAGCGCCAAGCTTTTGCAAATATCAGCCTGACAAGAAATACAGTTGCAGACAGGATTTCTGATCTTTCAGCAGATTTGGACAGCCGGTTGAAGCACAAAGTAAAGACATTTATTGCGTTTTCAATTGCAATTGATGAAAGCTCGAACATTACAGATGTTGCACAATTGGCCATTTACTTTCACGGAGTTGATGACACTTTGACTCTCACGGAGGAGTTCGTAGAGTTGGTGCCAATGACAGACCACAACAGCAGCTGATATTTTCACCGCACTTGACGGCGCACTGGACAGAGTGGGAGTGGACTGGTGCAGCGCTGTCAGTCTGGCTACAGATGGTGTGCCCTCATTGGTCGGAAAAAAAGCAGGTGTTGCGAGAAAATTTGGAGAGAAAGTGCAGACTGCAAATGGAGATCGTGCTTTTTGGACATTTCACTGTATTTTCCATCAGGAGGCTTTGTGCTGCAAGTCTTATAACAATGGATAACGTCATGAGGGTGGTCGTCCAAACTGTTCATTTCCTCCGAATCACCGTCAGTTTGACAGCCTTCTCAGAGAGAACGAGCACAACCGTGGCCTGTCGTACCACACCGAGGTAAGATGGTTAAGCCGAGGTGCTGTGCTGAGGTGTTTTTTTATTTTTTATCTTCGAGTGGAAATTTAACATTTCATGGAAGAAAAGGGCAAACCGGTGTTAGAATTTCAGTCAACAGAATGGATGCAGTACCTCACATTTATAGTGGATGTTACAGAGCACCTGAATAAGTTGACAGAGCACCTGAATAAGTTGAACACAATGCTGCAAGGGCACAATAAAGTTGTCATGCAGTATTATGACAACATATGTGCATTCAAGTTGAAGCTGTCTTTGTGGGAGGCGCAACTCGCAGGTGGTGACGCAGCTCACTCTCCTTGTCTGAAAGATGTGTGTGCCACCCAACATGCCAGAGACTTGAAGCGGTTTAAAGATAAAATAACGGCACTACTGGGGAAGTTTGAGCAACGCTTTCAGATTTTTTGTGAACTGGAGAAAAACTTCAAAGTTTTTTTTCCTCACCATTCACTGTGAATGCCTCTGATCTGCCCGTCAACATCCAACTTGAAATAATAGACTTGCAGTGTGATTCTGATTTGAAGGGCACATTTGCCACAGCTGACTTGGACACATTTTTTCAGTATGTCTTGCCAGGTTAATCCAACTTGACTGCCCTGGCTACAAAAGTGTTGTGCATGTTTGAAACCACATGTCTTCGAGAGCAGGTTTTTTTCTCTCATGAGCATTAATAAAACAATGCTACGCTCAAGGCTCATGCACAAGCACTCCAATACCATCCTGAAATAGTCTGCCACTCAAGATGAGACACCTGATATCGATTGACTTGTGAAAGCTAAACGATGCCAGGTTTCTGGAATAAAATAAACAATTAGTAACTCCGTAACCTCACCTAAATGCTGCATGAGACACTACAGCTTGATATAGTTCTATAACAAATATTGTATTGTGTGCAAATTTAAAGAAAGTGAACAGTGTGTTATTTACTGCAGTACTGTTAGTCTCTTAAGTGCAAATGTTTGGTTTGTTGAACTTCTTCATGTATTGCCCAGCTTCTATTTTTCTATCAATACACAGCGATGCCTTCAAAGCAGGGAATAACTCACCCCCTTGGATAACTTCTATCTCAGTTTGTATGGTCTGTTGAGTTAGCACAGAATTATGTGGAAATGACAAATGAGGTATTTGATACCGAGAAGAGTTTTTATTTAGTATTTATGTTGTATTTTGTTCAATCCCAGATAGGCTGTGACTTAAAGTGTGATGGTAGATACTCTGAGACGAAATCTAAGTTCATTGTGTTTGTCATTGTGTTTTTGCAACTGCACTGTTTTCCTCAGAATGTTCAACTAACTTGAAGCGTTTTGTCAAGAGGAACGTTTGTGATACGTACGTATATTTTCAGGATGTGCTAGTTCTATTTTAGACCAAATTATATCAAAGACACCAAACTAAAGTTGTCATAGTTGTATATTTAAGTTATTATGCCATGATTTTAACAGTCCAGCCCGTATGGGAATAGATTTTCCCCCATGCAGCCCCTGAGCTAAAATAAATTTTACACCCCTGACCCAAAATGTTATGCAAACCATTCATCACTAAACCATTTTAGTCAAATAATTGCTTTGGTTATTGTAAGATTCTGCCTAATATTGCCCTTTCACGCTTGGAGCAGTTCTATTGTTCACTTCTTTGTTCATCCATTATTAAGCTGACCGGTTTCACCTGCGACACGACCTGCTAAAGACAATGACAAGGTCTCCTTTGAGGCAGAGGTTAATTCCTCGCCGTTCCGCTTATCTCCTACTCGTCTCTTATCTCTACAAGCAGGGGATAAATGTTACAGAGAAGCCAACAATGTGGAATTTAGGAGACATCTTGGCACTCTTGCGCCTCGCCTTCACTGAGGGTTTGGTCTTACTTTGGTCCCTCCTGCCCACATTCTGGCATGAACACCATCAGCCCTCGTCCTTGGGTCGGCTGCCGACGGACTTGTTATTGTTTTGATTCAGGCGCCACTTGCTGAACTTGACTCCAGTTGGAGCAGGACATCTCTCTCTCTCTCTCTCTCTCTCTCTCTCTCTCTCTCTCTCTCTATCTCTCTCTCTCTCTCTCTCTCTCTCTCTCTCTCTCTCTCTTTCTCTCTCTCTCTCTTTCTCTCTCTCTCTCTCTCTCTTTGGGGTTTGGATCAGACTCTACTTCAATGTTCTGCCAAAGGCTTGGAGCCGAACTTTGTGTTTAGTTCTGTGAATGCGTGTGTCGTAGCTCTGACATGAGACCAAAATGGATGTGTTTACCATGGGGCTTCGCTCCCTCCCTCTCGGACTGTCAAAGAGCCCTCTGTTGTTTTCTTTCTAGCGGGAGGCTCAACAGAGGGAAACAACACTGCCGTTAGCGCCGCATGCAAGATCATTTTTTAGGCTTTAAGAGCAGAACCAAACATGGTCCAACTTGAGAATCTCCTCTCCATGTTTGATGACATGACAGTTAAACTTACTGCCTTGGACATCTTGAATTGAAGAGTGCAAATAATAAGAAATGACAAAGCCAAACAGAGGAGGCTAAATTTTTCTATGTAAGAATTTTGATCTGCGAAAAATGGCGAACATTGCTGACACAAGGACACAGGTGTTCAGTTTGAGTAGAGTTCTTCGGGTTTACACCGGAGCATTTCAAAAGCCTCCTTACACTGAACGGGATAATTGTAAATGCCTGCAACACGACGCCTGCAACTGAAGTCAGGAGTGTCGACCACAACACCATCAGTGACTGGGTCATCTTAAAGTCAAAGCTAACAGATTCTATAACCCAATATTGTATTGTGAGTTCCTGCTGTTCTGCTTAAGTCCAGTAAGTGTTGTAGTGCCATTTCAAATGGTAGCCAAATGTCAGAACAAAATAAGAAAACGTTCAGAATACAATGCAAGAATTAACACCTAAGCAACTCGAAGCCTTGAGGTTTTTTTTTTTGCTAAAAATGTAAAGAGAGGTGTGAAATGCAGTTGTGGAACAAATTTATGACATGAGCTTAAAGGGGAACATTATTACCAGACCTATGTAAGCGTCAATATATACCTTGATGTTGCAGAAAAAACACCATATATTTTTTTAACCGATTTCCGAACTCTAAATGGGTGAATTTTGGCGAATTAAACGCCTTTCTATTATTCGCTCTCGGGGTGATGACATCACAACGTGACGTCACATCGGGAAGCAATCCGCCATTTTCTCACTTTCGTCGGTGTGTTGTCGGAGGGTGTAACAACACGAACAGGGACGGATTCAAGTTGCACCAGTGGCCCAAAGATGCGAAAGTGGCAAGAAATTGGAAGGAATTTGTTCAAAATACGAGGCTGTGGGGAAAGCCGACGAAATGGTCAGTCGTTTGTTCCGCACACTTTACCGACGAAAGCTATGCTACGACAGAGATGGCAAGAATGTGTGGATATCTTGCAACACTCAAAGCAGATGCTGACATCAACTCCAAAACTGGACAGATCAGCTTTCAGGAAAAGAGAGCGGATGAGGGTATGTCTACAGAATATATTAATTGATGAAAACTTTATTCATTACTCGCGGTTTTACGTAAATGATTATACATAAACTGTGATTACCAATAATTTAGCTTAAAAACATTTATTTTTTTCAATCATTCAAGTACATTCGGGTAGTCTTGTGTAATGCAGTATTTTGTGTCTATTTAGGTATGGTTAACCTGAGTGCTGAAATCGTGGAAAAATATATGTTCTTAGCGCGCCTGAGATGGGCTGTCTGCACTCTCAAAGTGCATGTTGTTGCCAAATGTATTTCATATGCTGTAAACCTAGTTCATAGTTGTTAGTTTCCTTTAATGCCAAACAAACACATACCAATCGTTGGTTAGAAGGCGATCGCCGAATTCGTCCTCGCTTTCTCCCGTGTTGCTGGCTGTCGTGTCGTTTTCGTCGGTTTCGCTTGCATACGGTTCAAACCGATATAGCTCAATAGCTTCAGTTTCTTCTTCAATTTCGTTTTCGCTACCTGCCTCCACACTACAACCATCCGTTTCAATACATGCGTAATCTGTTGAATCGCTTAAGCCGCTGAAATCCGAGTCTGAATCCGAGCTAATGTCGCTATACCTTGCTGTTCTATCCGCCATGTTTGTTTGTATTGGCATCACTGTGTGACGTCACAGGAAAATGGACGGGTGTATATAACGATGGTTAAAATCAGGCACTTTGAAGCTTTTTTTAGGGATATTGCGTGATGGGTAAAATTTTGAAAAAAACTTCGAAAAATAAAATAAGCCACTGGGAACTGATTTTTAATGGTTTTAACCCTTCTGAAATTGTGATAATGTTCCCCTTTAACGATTAGTTGACTAATCTGATTAGGAAACATAAAGCTATTCAGTGGTTCTAATTTACCCATCTGCTTCTAAATTCACCTTTAGATATTTTTGGCATGTGACAAAGATGACTACCGTATTTTCCGCACTATAAGCCGCCCCGGGTTATTAGCCGCACCTTCAATGAATGGCATATTTCAAAACTTTGTCCACCTATAAGCCGCCCCGGACTATAAGCCGCGCCTACGCTGCGCTAAAGGGAATGTCAAAAAAACAGTCAGATAGGTCAGTCAAACTTTAATAATATATTAAAAACCAGCGTTCTAACAACTCTGTCCCAAAATGTACGCAAATGTGCAATCACAAACATAGTAAAATTCAAAATAGTGCAGAGCAATAGCAACATAATGTTGCTCGAACGTTAATGTCACAACACACAAAATAAACATAGCGCTCACTTTCTGAAGTTATTCTTCATTCGTAAATCCTTCGAATTCTTCGTCTTCGGTGTCCGAATTGAAAAGTGTGTGTATAAGGTAAGACATATTATCTGGCACTTTGTTTCGCAATATTATGCAAACACAACTTTTCTTACCTTCTGGTACCTGCTGATCTGTATTTGGGATCTCTATAAATCCTGAAAAATTGTGCGAGTCCGCCTTTGTAGTCCGTGACGACACCGTAGTCTATAAGCGTCTTTTCATGAACCGGAAACACCAAGAAGCACCACCTTTAAAATCATCCAGGTGAAGTTCGCTTGCTAGCGTTGTTGCCTTCATTCGAATAGTGATGGTGCTGACACTTCTGCTTGGTGCTCTCTGCTCAACAACCCACTGTTCGAGTTTGTCCTCCAACAGTTGCCATCTTGCTTTGTTCCCTCGGAAACTCTGTTTTGTCTTCTTTACCTGGCGCAGGTCATCTTCTTGCTTCCTCCACCTACGCACCATTGATTCATTTATGTTATATTCTCTTGCTGCTGCTCTATTTCCGTGTTCTTCGGCATGACTTATTGCCTTAAGTTTAAATTCTGCGTTATACGCGTGTCGCTTAGTAGGAGCCATTTTGTGGTCTGGTCTTTACAGATGTAAACACACAAAGGAAATGAAACGAAAATCTGCGCGCTTCTTCTTCTTCCGGGGGCGGGTGGTTGCTTACAGTAGAAGAAGAAGTGCTTCCTGTTCTATGGGGGCGGGTGCTTACCTTGGCGGTTGCTTGCGTAGAAGAAGAAGCGCTTCCTGTTCTACCGGGAAAAAAGATGGCGGCTGTTTACCGAAGTTGCGAGACCGAAACTTTATGAAAATGAATCTTAATATTTATCCATATATAAAGCGCACCGGGTTAAAAGCCGCACTGTCAGCTTTTGAGTAAATTTGTGGTTTTTAGGTGCGGCTAATGGTGCGGAAAATACGGTAATTTATTCAGAAATATTTTTTATACTGTAACTGTGCTGCTCATTAGGCTATTACACAAACCTATATAACTGTTTGTCCATTTAAAAGCAAGAACAAGCCCAGTGCTGACAAAAACAAAGTATATTTTTTAGTGAAAACCAAGGACAGTAAAAATAGCAGTAATAAAAACAAACACCAGAGCTATCTAACTTCCTCAAAAAGAACAAGCATTTTGTGATAATGTCTTTAGAAAGTTGCACACAGGTATATGATTGATTATTAACTCCTGGCATTTTAGCAATCTAACAGACTTGAATAATTCTGAACATTTTAGCTATCTAGTATATTGTGTATTATAATTTTATGAAATCAGCGCCGCGATACCTAATGTTCGTGTGTACACTGTGTGTGTGATTGACGTTTGTTATTGTGCCTATCTATACTCTTTGCACTGCAAATTGACTCTGATTCACATCTGAAGTCCTTGACAAATCAAAAAAAGTACTTGAATCACTTTATACAGACAAAGTTAAGCTAGCGGACTTTGACTAAAATGATAGTTAAATCTATCTTTCACACAACTACGTCTCACACTTGTTAGCTAGCTGGTAAGGTAACAAGCTAACTATCTTTCTGAGTTGAGATCGCATCATCCAGATGTCCGACATCATGTCTCCGCTTTAAATGCAGATGTACTGTCATAAAAAACAAGATTCCCTTTGCACAATGACTGAGGTACTCATGTGTTTTATAAGATTAGTGTGAAATGTTCCCACATTTTACATGTTTTCACTTGCGATGTTGTTGGGAGTGGCCGCGCTGACTTGCTTCTGTCCAGAAAAACACAAGTGATGCCATCACAGACTATTGTCACCAAATTCATTTGTCGCCGACAAATGTTATTCTTGATATTTTTCGGTAACGTCGATGAATCGTTGCACCCCTAATGCAAACAGTGCTCGTATGAGCTTTTAGGATCTGCCAATCACATCTTGTTCCGCCAGTGCTCGACACAACTAGCAATATCAACGTGACCAATTCAAACGGTTGAATTTGCTTTTCTGTGTGTTTGTCTTAACAACTCAATTTATAAGGACTTATTGTCATGTTGAAAACAAGTCAGATTTAATGTCCACCGCTTGATTACATACATTGTGTGTACGCGAGGGTAGATCACAGGTACATTTTTCCAATCTGTGCTAGGAAGACAACTTATCTTACTGATTGTCACTGAAACAAAGAGCAATGTAAGGGGGGATAAAAATGTCCCAGTAGTTCTGTCTCTCCTATTTGTCCCTTTTTCCAATCACTGTCCATTCTCATCTGGCTCTCAGCCCTTTTTCATTGTGCCGCCTCAGCCAGATGGCCAGATGTGCTTTTATTTAACAAGGCTTTCCACCTCTCTCTCTCCCTTTCTATCTCCTTTTCGCCTCTCTTTTATTCAGTCTTGCCTTCTCTATCTATCTTGGCTTTCCTGCTCATTTCCCCCCTCTGCACTGATGTCTCTCTCTCCCACTTCAGCCCTTCCTCTCTTCCTTTGTCTTCTCGCCGCTGCAAGCTTTGACTCTGTGCCTCTGTGTGTGTTAACCTAGTGCTAATGTAAAACCACAAGTGACTAGTAGTATTGTCACATTTTGGGCTTGAGAGGCGCCTGCTCTTATCCGGCTGCACATTTTAGCCATGCAACGTATTGCTTTGTAAAGTTAAGCGTATACATGCAAATTAGCATGCAGCGCAATGCATGATGCACTCCCACACATGCTCATTTACAATTATCTATGCAAATATGCCAATCATCTGCACCCTCAGGATGGGGTTAATGGTTAATGACACACACACACACACACACACACACACACACACACACACACAGGTCTTTTGCGCAAGGTCTGTTGCTCAATTTACGTCTTAAGTTTTTGTTGACATTTTTAGTGCAGTCACTTGGAATAGAAAGATGCACGGAGTTTACTCAAAGTGACAATTGTCATATTACTTAATCGTTGCATCACCTGCAGCTGCTCATAAATAATACATGTTGGTATCCATTGTCATTTTTATATTGGTTTCTATGAAATCAAAAACTGTATTTACTGTAATTGCTTTAGGAGCATGCAGTATTTGATGTAGTTGAGTGTATTGATCCCCCTCCGAATGGGACAATGAAGCAGCAGAGGTTCCTTTGTGTGGACTTGTTGACATGGTGGAGGTGGTACCCAACTCTCCTCTTCTCCCCCACCCGGTGTCACATCCTCGTAGCACACGGCGGTAAATTAATCAGAGATGATGCTCGCCTGATGGACCCCCTCCCTAATCTGTCCACTTGGAATGCCATTCCCATCCACCACAGAGTGAATCTCTCACTAACAACAGTGAAGTAAATCATCAGTCGCCCCAGGTTCAACTCGCCTTTAAATGAGCTGCCTTTTCCTCAGCTCACTAACAAACGAGCCACAGGTTTCTAATGCATTGTTCACAAGTGGAAGAATGTGACAGCTAAACACCTATTGAGGTGAACTAGCACATCTTCCTCCTGCATTCTTTCAACTTACTGATACATTTCCTGTTTCCAATGCAATTCCAAAGTCGTAGGCATGCATGTAGTGTTTCGCACAGGGCTGCAATACATTTTTTCATATACATTTTTTATATATGCATTTTTTTAAATGCTGGAAAAATATTGTACATACTGTATATTTAAAGGCCTACTAAAATGCGATTTTCTTATTTAAACGGGGATAGCAGGTCCATTCTATGTGTCGTACTTGATCATTTCGCGATGTTGCCATATTTTTGCTGAAAGGATTTAGTAGAGAACATCGACGATAAAGTTCACAACTTTTGGTCGCTGATAAAAAAACCTTGCCTGTACCGGAAGTAGCAGACGATATGCGCGTGACGTCACAGGTTGTGGAGCTCCTCACATCCGCACATTGTTTACAATCATGGCCACCAGCAGCGAGAGCGATTCGGACCGAGAAAGCGACGATTTCCCCATTAATTTGAGCGAGGATGAAAGATTTGTGGATGAGGAAAGTGAGAGTGAAGGACTAGAGGGCAGTGGGAGCGATTCAGATAGGGAAGATGCTGTGAGAGGCGGGTGGGACCTGATATTCAGCTGGGAATGACTAAAACAGTAAATAAACACAAGACATATATATTCTCTATTAGCCACAACACAACCAGGCTTATATTTATTATGCCACAAATTAATACCACATAACAAACACCTCCCCCCTCTCGTCCATATAGCCCGCCAATACAACTCAAACACCTGCACAACACACTCAATCCCACAGCCCAAAGTACTGTTCACCTCCCCAAAGTTTATACAGCACATATATTTCCCCAAAGTCCCCAAAGTTACGTACGTGACATGCACATAGCGGCACGCACGTACGAGCAAGCGATCAAATGTTTGGAAGCCGCAGCTGCATGCGTACTCACGGTACCGCGTCTGCGTATCCAACTCAAAGTCCTCCTGGTAAGAGTCTCTGTTGTCCCAGTTCTCCACAGGCCAATGGTAAAGCTTGACTGTCATCTTTCGGGAATGTAAACAATGAAACACCGGCTGTGTTATCCGGCACAACAGTCAGGGGGTGCATTTACGGCGGGGTCCGTTATCCGGCACAACACCTGCCGCAATACACCGCTTCCCACCTACAGCTTTCTTCTTCTTTGCTGTCTCCATTGTTCTTTGAACAAATTGCAAAAGATTCACCAACACCGATGTCCAGAATACTGTGGAATTTTGCGATGACGACTTAATAGCTGGCCACCATGCTGTCCCAAAATGTCCTCTACAATCCGTGACGTCACGCGCAGGCGTCATCATACCGAGACGTTTTCAGCAGGATATTTCGTGCGAAATTTAAAATTGCACTTTAGTAAGCTAACCCGGCCGTATTGCAACTATCAGATTGCGTGGTCGGTAGTGGTGGGTTTCAGTCGGCCTTTAAAGACATATCTTTGTGATTTTTAGTAGTCACTAGTATCAACATTTAACCCTTTTATCATTACATTATTATTTTGTTTTACTTATTTTATTTGTACAATGTGCCACAAAAAAAATAAAGTGTGGACCAGAAATGGACCCCGTGCCTCACTTTGGACACACCAGGTTAAACACAAGTAAGGGAAAGTCTTCTGTTTCCAGTAGGGTTGTCCCGATCTCGATATGTTGGTACCAGTACTAAAATGTATTTTGATACATTTCAAAATGTCATTATTGGCTTTATTTTAACAGAAAATCTTAAATACAACAAACATATGTTTTTGATGCAATCAAATAAGAATTTTGTCATTAAATAACACAGTGAACATGTTAGACAACATCTCTTTCAGTAGTAAGTAAGCAAACGGGTTACAAAGGCTCCCAATTTGGCTACGGACGTATGCAGTAACATATTGTGTAATTTCTAATTGTATTATTTTGTCAAAATTATGAGGTTCAAGCGGTAGAAAGAGGATTGAATATCAATGTTTGTTCATTTACTGTTAATCTGTGGTTACTTTCTGTTTTAACATGTTCTATCTACACTTCTGTTAAAATGTCATAATTAGTTATTCTTCTATTGTTTGGATACTTTACATACGTTTTGGGTGATACTACAAATCAATCCAATACCAAGTAGTTACAAGATCATACATTGGTCATAATTAAAGTTCTCCTGTGTGCAGGGACATATTTGGCGGGTTTATAAACACTAAAAAATGACAAAAGATTTTGTGATAATAAAATATTTGTCATCATTGTATTATTGACTATATACGACTCTTGTACTTGGTATCGTTACAGTCGATGTCTGTTTAGAGCCACCTATGGCATTTGTTTACATTCAGGAGCACAAGCTAGCTGTTAGCGGTACGCCATTGTATCATGCTACGGTGTGTAGTAAAGCATGTTGAGCTATTCCTTGTCCTGCAGGGATGATAAGTCGTTTTCCGACTGTAGGGACTTTTTGGAGTTCCTATCACCTTTTTAGTCCCCGGGCCGTTTTTCGTCGTGTTCCGAAATACGAGAACTTGGGACTACGGCCCTCAGGTCCTAGAGCCATTTTAAGTCCTACCCTGAGGCAGGGTTTAAACTGAGTACCATAGGCACTGATATACGTAAGTGTTTGGTGATTGGTTGAACTGACGAGCTACGTCTTTTGCCGAATATGGGCTCCTCCTAGCCACCACACAGACCCGTCATTCAAAACAGAGTTGTTTACGAGATTGCAACAGAAAAAATTGACACTGCCAGCGATAAATGGATAATTTATGAATTTATTAATTACATTTTCAATCCACTGCTCATCGGTAAAACTGGGGACAACCCTTCTTCACCAGTCTTCTACATTAGTCCGGAACCAGACGGACGGCGAAGAGTGTTGTGCAAAGGGTTGCAGCAACATCTGAAATACGAGAATACGTGTGTTACACAATGCATAACGTCTAAAATATCCACACATTGTAATCTGCTCAGTACTAACAGTCAAATACTGCCTGGAATGTTTACTTATAGGATACGTAAGCCTATACAATCAGCACATACGGTAATTAAAAATAACAAATGACTTATTTGTCGCCTTCTTCGTCTGCGGCGCGTTGCTATCCTTTCGTCTTCGATGGAACGAAGAAATATCGCCTGTTGCTGGATTCTTTGTACCTTTACTCCCTCGGTGTGCTTTTCCATAAACGTTATTAGATGCCGAATTTTAGCACCCATTGTTATTATCCTTTGCAAGCAGACGAACACAGTAGCCTCCGAGGTCTACATTCTTGCTTGTGTTGTTTCTTTGTTCACTTTTCGCGGGCGGGTTGTTGGTTGTTTTGCAGTGGTGGGTGAGGTGCTGAAGTAATACGTCACGGGTGGCAGGCGGATATGCGTCACACATGTTTCTTACCAAGGTCCCCAGCATCCCCAGCCGTGTGCGAACGTAAAAAGGAAAAGTCCCTATTGAGAAGAGTAGTTACCGTACTATAACTAAACTCGAGTGTGGTAGTTCTTAAAACTGCGTCCCGAGAAGTAGTATATGCAAATCCGGCTATTCTTGTCAAAAACTTAATTTATTTGTCGCCATGCAGGTGAGGATTAGTGATTCAGAAGTAGCTAAAACACAGCAAAATGCGGATGGATGTTAGCCGCTAGCTAAAGTACCTTTTGCAGAACAGCGCTTCAGTGTTTATAGCTACACCTTTATCAATAGTTTTTAAGCCAAAATGCGTCCATTCTCCGCTTTTGTCTTCACACTGTTTCTGCTTGTAAGTACTCTGTGCGTCTGCATTGCCTAACATGCGCCTCTGCTCCTTTTACCAGCAATGTCACGGCGCGCCGTCATGTACGTACAAATGCACCAATATTTTTCAGAGGCAGTATAACCGTTTTTAATTTAATGGTACCGCGATATTTTATTCGTACCGGTATATCGTACAACACTAGTTTCCAGGTGCCCTGCATTTCTGGTTAACTGTTTTTGTGGCAAATACGTTGCATTTCATGATAAGCTTGTATTTGATAACATGAAAGTTGCATCAATGTATGATGCAAAAAAACATCTACTCTCTGTGTGGCATTTCAGCATACCTCTGTACTGAACCGATGGACCGTACCGAAAAATCAGAATACAAATGCATTAACCATTGCACCCAGAGTACTGTTTCTAGAGATGTCTGAATACACGTTGGCAACACTGATTCTTCCTGCTATACCTTCTTATTTTCTGGCAGACCAGGTGCGAATGAGTAGGCCTGGGCCGACAGTCAATTAATCAATTAATTGAACGATAAATTAAAATTAACTCGCTAACTTTGCTTTCCCAATAAATTGCAATGTCCGTGCAGGGTTTCCCCTATATTGCCAAGATACACGTAGTGGTACGGGCATGGTCAATATGACGTCAATCACATTGTTTGCTATAATGCTTTTTTTTTTTTAAGGCAAGCAAAATGTATACGTACATTTAAAACAAATATGTTATTGTTAATTATAGTATTAACATATATTTTTTATTGCATAATATAGTTTTCCTCTATTTTTTGGTTGTAAAACCTTAAAAGACCGTCAGACTTTCTGTGTCTTCTTTTGGACGCAACAATACATTACACGGTTACCCCTTAATGCAATTGAATGTGGCGCGCCGCCACGGCATTTCCATTACCGCCACACTTTGAAAATATGTTTTTTTTTTCACTAGAAAACGAATTAAAGTAATATATTATATAATAGCCCCCAGAAAAAAAACACACAAAGTCCAACGCTATTTTTAACTTTTATTACAAATCTTATGATAACAAATGGCACAATTCCAACAGGTTTTACCTCCTATGCGAACACTTTCATCTGTAAGTCTGTGCTTCTCAACACTTCCTCATTCTCTGCCAATCACCTTTCAGGCACGGATGGTGTGTTTGCAAACATGGGAAAAAACTAATCCAAATCTAAACCACACAAACATACTCGCATACTATAATACTTGCATACTAAAATACGTGCATTATTATTGTGATAATACATAATGATTACATTAGTGCTTAATTTGGTCTTAAAATAATGCTGAAAATAATATTGTTTATCAGCATTTTTTGGGATGATGCATCATCCAGAAAAATGTATTATCAGCCCAGGCCTGTGTGTTTTTGCAGTTCTTACAAACATTTCTGGATGGGCCATCATGAGAAGTGTTTATCTCTCTTTAACTGTGAGTGCTAAAAGGGCACACTTGGCAGGGGGATAAAAACACATCCCAGCCAAGGGTTTGCGGGCTAAGTAAAGGTTAACAATGGCACATAAACAAGAAGAAGAAAGAGATTGAGAGGAAAAGAGGGAGAGTAAAGGGGGAGGGGTGTAAGTCAAAGGCCTTTAGGTAAATGTTGAAGTGGTGGCTGATCCTTTGTCCTGCCTGGAGGCGATCGGAGCTGCTGATAGGCCCTTTATAATAATGCTCTCCATCAGCCTCATCTCCAGGGGCTTTTGTGAGCACCTTCAGCAAATACATACACACACACACACACACACCAGGAAGTGTAATTGGGAAAGGTGTCGCCCCTCCTCTTCAGTGCGTATCATCCTCCTGGGAGCTGAGCGGCTTTAAGTGTGCGAGTGTGGGTGTGCGTCGGTCCGCTTAACTTACAGCCAAGGTGTTTAAAATTGAGCGTGGCGGTGATAAAACGCTGTGTGTGTGTGTGTGTGTGTGTGTGTGTGTGTGTGTGTGTGTGTGTGTGTGTGTGTGTGTGTGTGTGTGTGTGTGTGTGTGTGTGTGTGTGTGTGTGTGTGTGTGTGTGTGTGCTTTACGGCCTTTTATCGGCAGGTTGTGGGCATCCAAGGGCTAACGGCGAGAAGGTGGGGGGTGCTTTAGAACTGCTCTGCCCCCATTACCAATACTAAACACTGTAATGGGGACGAGGGTAAAGGTCACACCCTCTCATCACCAGAGAGCTAAATTGGAGAAATGTGGTAATTAACGGTTAAAACCTTCAATTAACCTCCGATATGTCCATGTAAAGCGGTAAGTAATTGCAAAGGGAGTGTTTGCATTTCGGCCAACTCTGGTTTTGCAAATGTCCAAAGTCTTAGGCTGTTTACGCAACCCTGTTTTTAAACTGAATATGAATCAAGACTGAACAGTTGACAACATAACAGGTCTCAACATGGAGGTCACTACAAATGTTGCCCAGTAAGTGCTCAGTGTATACATTAACAAATCTATCATTAAAAAAATCAATAGCTACTGTATTATCTTTTGTGCCTTTAACATTCATAAATAAACTGACAAACTGCCTGGTCAAAAACATTGCCATTAACAGCTGAGGCTGTAGGTAACCTTGTGATATTTTTTAATAACTCCACACTGGGGTTGTACGTAGGGCTGGGCGATATGGCCTTTTATTAATATCTTGATATTTTTAGGCCATGTCACGATACACAATATATATCTCAATATTTTGCCTTAGCCTTGAATGAACACTTGATGCATATAATCACGCCAGTATGATGATTCTATGTGTCTACATTAAAACATTCTTCTTCATACTGCATTAATAAATGCTAATTTTTAACTTTCATGCAGAGGGAAATCACAACTAAGTAAATTTACCAAAACTGTATTTATTAAACAGTTATTAAGCAGTGGCACAAACATTCATGTCATTTCCAAAACAGAAAGTGCAAGATTGTCAGAGACATTTTAAAACAAGCTATTAGTGCACTTTTGTGCATGATGTCACTAAGATGACATATCAAAACAACACTAAATTGAAGTGCATTTTTGGACAGAACGCAACTAAAATAGTTTAAAACAAGTAAAGTGCACTTTTGTGCAGGATGTCAAACAAGATATTTCAATAACTGTCAAATAAAAATTAGCTGCATAACGCGACCCCGAAAGGGACACGCGGTAGAAAATGGATGGATGGATAGGAAATCAAATAGTGTATGTCTTTTGCTATGTGGTAGGTTCCTGCGGACGTTATCTCCTTCTGTTGTTGACTATTTTTTTCATCCGGTGTTGATCTAGAAATAGTTGCTTGGGCATTTTGTGGATGTGGCACCGAACAGAGATGTTGACATGCGGAGTTTCAAGCACTCTTCATTCTCTATCGGGTGACTTTTCAAATGATGCTACATTAGTAGGGCTGCTACTTTTTGTAGCAACGCTTTTGCCGCATACTTGACATATTACAGTTGTCTGTTAAACATCTTCCCGCTTGAAGCCAAACCACCGCCAGACGATGGACCCCGTGCTGTTTTTCTTGGGAATTAATTCTTCCTTCATTTGTTACCAGATTCGCACCTTCTCTCTCTTGTATTACCACTCGCACCGCAACGCTAGCATCACAGCTAACGTTACCCATGTCGCTACCTCTCTGCTCCGCAAGACCGTATGACGTTGCACGCGCGACAGTGTGTGACGTATGTAAGTAGGTGCGCTTGTTTTATGTCTCTGTGAGAAGGAGAGACAAGAAAGAGGGAGAAACGCCTGTAGTGTAATGCCCGCAGCTAAAAGCAACTGCGTGAGAACGTATACTTGAATATCACGATATAGTCATTTTATATATTGCACAGAGACAAACCCGCGATATATGGAGTATATTCGATATATCGCCCAGCCCTAGTTGTACGGTATACCGGTATTAGTATAGTACCGCGATTCTAATGAATAATTTTCGGTAAATAAATAAATAAATGGGATATACTTGTATAGCGCTTTTCTACCTTCAAGGTACTTAAAGCGCTTTGACAGTATTTCCACATTCAGCCATTCACACACACATTCACACACTGATGGCGGGAGCTGCCATGCAAGGCGCTAACCAGCAGTCATCAGGAGCAAGGGTGAAGTGTCTTGCCCAAGGACACAACGGACGTGACTAGGATGGTAGAAGGTGGTGATTGAACCCCAGTAACCAGCAACCCTCCGATTGCTGGCACGGCCACTCTACCAACTTCGCCACGCCGCCCCTAATATTCCGTCTCTGAAAGGTACCGGTCCCGCACAACAACACGAACAAGTAGATTAATAATTAACTTTCTATCTTGTCCTTAATAATGTTGACAAAATAATAGAATGATAAATGACACAATATGTTACTGCATACGTCAGCAGACTAATTAGGAGCCTTTGTTTGTTTACTTACTACTAAAAGACAAGTTGTCTAGTATGTTCACTATTTTATTTAAGGACTTAACTGCAATAAGAAACATATGTTTAATGTACCCTAAGATTTTTTGTTACAATAAAGCCAATAATGCAATTTTTTGTGGTCCCCTTTATTTAGAAAAGTACCGAAAAGTATTGAAATAATTTTAGTACCGGTACCAAAATATTGGTATTGTTACAACACTACTCCACACCATAGCAGTAGCTTCATTTCAAGGATCACAAATGTTCAGCATCCAGCAGCTTTGAAATGTTGCTACTTTGTTTTGTTGTGAAACTCATGCGTGTTGCTTTACTGTTTTGTTTTGTTTTGTTTACAATAAAAAAATGGGTAATTCGGAAATAATGCTGACAGTTTGCTCTTGACCGCTCATACAACATTGGTTCTGTTGCAGGGTTAGGCAATATGCTTGACACAGGGTCTCTGTGGGTCATTAAAAAGTAAAAAAAAAAATTAATTCAAGCTTTTGCTTTTTAAGGTCTTAAAGTACGGTACTAGTATAATGAAAAAACAAGTTGCCTCTATATTGAAGCTATTACATTATATATCTGATTTATAACAACAAAAGACTTACAAAGTAAATAGATACGATCAAAATAGTACACATCTCGCAGAGATTCCCGAGCTATTTTGAGAAGATAATGAGCAAGCCAGTCACGTAATCCCTTCTCCATCAACAACAATGCTAAAGAAGAAGACTTTTGAGAGAGCCAACAATGATTTATTTGGGTAAAATTATGATCCAGAACCTTATATTTTTTAACCCAAATGCAAAGATGATGAGCCATACATTTTAGAAGCTGATTACTAAACAAATGCAGCTTTAATGAAACACTATAGCATTATCAGTATTGCTGGGTGCTAAACATACAAACTAACCAGAATAAAACAAGCACTTACTGTAATATTTCCACTCTTGCTGGGATGCTGACCGACGGGAGGCTCCTATAATCCAGTTTTGTGGAAGAATCAATCACAATACTAACGAAGGTATTAAAAAAAAGTTGCCGCAACTTGAGTCTTTTTGTCTCTTTTTTGCCATCTCGGGCGATGTCGAAGTCAGCCAGCCTCTCGGTCCATGGCCACACTTGTCTACTACCAGGTGAGAGATGCATGAATTATGATCCACAATTAATTTATACCAAGTTATAGACTAAGCAAAAGCAGCCGCCGGCTCAGTGTGTCAACAATAGCAGCGTAAGCTAGCATGAGCTCACTGTTATCAATGGACTGTAAAATAGGCCGTCTGCTTTAACGCTTATACAAACCCCGTTTCCATATGAGTTGGGAAATTGTGTTAGATGTAAATATAAACGGAATACAATGATTTGCAAATCCTTTTCAACCCATATTCAATTGAATGCACTACAAAGACAAGATATTTGATAATCAAACTCATCAACTTTATTTTTTTTTTTGCAAATAATAATTAACTTAGAATTTCATGGCTGCAACACGTGCCAAAGTAGTTGGGAAAGGGCATTTTTACCACTGTGTTACATGGCCTTTCCTTTTAACAACACTCAGTAAACGTTTGGGAACTGAGGAGACACATTTTTTAAGCTTCTCAGGTGGAATTCTTTCCCATTCTTGCTTGATGTACAGCTTAAGTTGTTCAACAGTCCGGGGGTCTCCGTTGTGGTATTTTAGGCTTCATAATGCGCCACACATTTTCAATGGGAGACAGGTCTGGACTACAGGCAGGCCAGTCTAGTACCCGCACTCTTTTACTATGAAGCCACATTGATGTAACACATGGCTTGGCATTGTCTTGCTGAAATAAGCAGGGGCGTGCGTCCATGGCAACGTTACTTGGATGGCAACATATGTTGCTCCAAAACCTGTATGTGCCTTTCAGCATTAATGCATACCTGCCAACTACTCCGGTTTTCCCGTAATTAGTACGGTTTTCATCAACCTATTCCGGGTTACGGTTGCAGTGATAAAAAATACGGTTTTTCATTAATTAAAAAAAAAAAATTTTTTTTAAGTTTTATTCACGAAATCGCGTAACAACAATGACAATCGACACTGCTTCCCATAACTTCCTATCGAGCCATTCCGAATGCCATGCGCGAGGCTATTTATAGCACCGCTGCCAAGCACGAGGCACCGTTTGTTTCCAAACGAGCGAACGATCATGGAATCAGCCGGAGAAAAATCGCAAACGAGTCTTAAACCGAAAAGAAAACTGCAGTCATTCCGTGAAGAATATTCAAAAGCCTATCCGGGAATAATTATCCGTTCCAAAAAGGGTGAAAACTACGTGAATTGCACCTTGTGCAGACAAGATTTTTCGATCGGACACGGAGGAATTAGCGATGTAAAAGACCACGTTGGGACAAAAAAACACAAGTCTAATGCCGTTGCTAATGCCGTTGCCGTTGGATTTTAGCCACAAAAAGGTAATGACACCAATGTTATCTATTGGAATTGTTTAGTACTGTTATACTGTTAAAAGTGTTTATACTATTTATGCTTTCAAGTCCAAGTTGAAGAAATCTTGTTAAATGTTGACAGCATAACTACCAAAATACAGAAGTATGTCCTTAATATTTTTGCAGTGCTATTTCTGTTGAAAAGTTAAAATGATTGCATTAGAGATGTGATGTGCCACTTTTCAAGTGTCTGATGGCTTAAATTAATTTTCATTAATTTTTCATATTTTGAATTCTTTTGAAAGGCTTACAAAAAAAACTACATTTGAATTGTAATTCCATGCTATTGACAGGACTATTCATTTTAATTAAGTTAACTTACCATGTTTACAGTATGATAATTGCGATAGAAATGTGAATTTTAGGCACAGAATATTTTTTACAATTGAACAAGGCAGTAGATTATACAAGCTTGGACAGAAAGTTAATAATGACACCAATTTTTTTTTTAATGGAATTGTTTAGTACTGTTTTACCATTTGTTTACTGTAAAAAGTGTTTATACTGTTTATACTTTCAATTAACAAATTGAAGTCTTGTGAAAGGTTGACAGGATAACTGGCATTAACTGTCAAAATAATTTCAAACTATTGAAGTTAGCTTACAGAATAAACATGTCAATCAACCCATATGATTTTTGCTGTAATATTTTTGTTTTGAAAAGTCACTGTGACTGATAGAAAAGTGATGGTTTTAGCAACATTTTAACCTGTCTGAATGCTAATAATCATTTTGCGTCAGGGGGCGAAGCCTGAACCCCCCACCAGGACTTTGTCCTGGACCTACCGGGGCCTGCGGCCCCTGGACCCTGGCTACTAGGTTTTTCTGATTTCAAAAGTTGGCAGGTATGTTAATGGCGCCTTCACAGATGTGTAAGTTACCCATGTCTTGGGCACTAATACACCCCCATACCATCACAGAGGCTGGCTTTTCAACTTTGCGCCTATAACAAACTGGATGGTTCTTTTCCTCTTTGGTCCGGAGGACACGACGTCCACAGTTTCCAAAAAGAATTTGAAATATGGACTCGTCAGACCACAGAACACTTTTCCGCTTTGTATGAGTCCATCTTCGATGAGCTCAGGCCCAGCGAAGCCGACGGCGTTTCTGGGTGTTGTTGATAAAACAGTTTTCGCCTTGCATAGGAGAGTTTTAACTTGCACTTGCAGATGTAGCGACCAACTGTGGTTACTGACAGTGGGTTTCTGAAGTGTTCCTGAGCCCTTGTGGTGATATCCTTTACACACTGATGTCGCTTGTTGATGCAGTACAGCCTGAGGGATCGAAGGTCACGGGCTTAGCTGCTTACGTGCAGTGATTTCTCCAGATTCTCTGAACCCTTTGATGATATTACGGACCGTAGATGGTGAAATCCCTAAATTCCTTGCAATAGCTGGTTGAGAAAGGTTTTTCTTAAACTGTTCAACAATTTGCTCACACATTTGTTGGCAAAGTGGTGATCCTCGCCCCATCCTTGTTTGTGAATGACTGAGCATTTCATGGAATCTACTTTTATACCCAATCATGGCACCCACCTGTTCCCAATTTGCCTGTTCACCTGTGGGATGTTCCAAATAAGTGTTTGATGAGCATTCCTCAACTTTATCAGTATTTATTGCCACCTTTACCAACTTCTTTGTCACGTGTTGCTGGCATCAAATTCTAAAGTTAATGATTATTTGCAAAAAAAAAAAAGTTTATCAGTTTGAACATCAAATATGTTGTCTTTGTAGCATATTCAACTGAATATGGGTTGAAAATGATTTGCAAATCATTGTATTCCGTTTATATTTACATCTATCACAATTTCCCAACTCATATGGAAACGGAGTTTGTATAATAATAATATTGCTTATATTTAGTTAATTTTCAGATCACGACATGTAAATGGCGTATTGTTGGCTGTTTCTGGATGTTTTTATAGGGTTTTATTAGCGCAATAGAGGACCTTCCATCTGTTGACTCAATTGCTACTATTTATTTACGATTTAGAATTCATAAAAAAGCCAAACTAGTGTTGTACGGTATACCAGTACCAATAAAGTACCGTGGTACTAATGAATTAAAAACGATACTATATTGCCTTTTGAAAAACACTGGTACTTTTTTTTTTTTCATTCGCATGCTGCTGTGTGGCGGTGACGTACAGAGCCGAGGCGCATGATGTTGAGTGTATCAAAACGCACACACAAAGCGCATACAAGCAAAAACATCGTCCAGAGAAAAAATGGCAAAAACATTAATTTTTACTGGTTGATAAAGAGGGTGCGGGAAGCGCCATATGGAGGTATTTGGGCTTCTAAATGACCGATAAAGGTGATGCTTTAAACACGAAAGCCCCAAGCTGCAAGCGGTGCAAGCGCTGCTTTAAAAGTATTACAATCGTTGCATTAAAGTGTTACAATCGTTGCTTCAAACTTAGGTAAACATTTTAATAACAATCATCCAGACTTGCACAATGAGTTTAAAGATAATATGGTTAACCAGCTCCCCTGCTGTGCACATACAGATATGTAGACGTGTACACAGCTGGCTAGTTGCCAATTATTAGTCAAGTCAAAACAGCCCACGTAATGTAAACTGAAGTGAAATCACTGAATTTTGTCACAAATTCCTACAATTTGTGTTTTATCTTTAACAATGTGTCTTAAAAAAGTCAGAAAAGTATTTAAGTTAAATATTGCAAAATGTGCAGATACTGGACCCTGTTACCAAATAATTGACCCTTTGGTCAAAGGGAGCTATGTATACCTTCTCGCTTTCTCATGCATTCCAAATCATTATTAAAGTTAAAAAGATGAACTTGTTGAAAAACAATCCAGAAATAAACAGCCTCTGTCCAATTAACAGCCTGTCCTCGTTGCGCTTTAAATAAATAAACACAAAGCCATGATTTGAGCGTTTACGCTAGTTCTGATAAAACGTTTAAGTACAAGAAGCGGGTGTGAAAGTGTTTCTTTCCAAGGGAACGTTACCAACTGTTGGCCTGGCATGAATATTACAACATTTTTAGTTGGTGCTGGTTAATTTGAATGGGGACGGCTTTGTTGTGTTCCAGTGTTTACTGGGTTGTTGTGGTTCAAACGAAGCTTTATACAATGCTTTCATACTTTTTAATAGCTTTCTATTTCTTGGAAAATATAATCCTGGTTTGCAGTGATGACTTTAATGAGCTCTTAGTTTTATCAAATGATGGCGGGGGGGGGGGGGGTCAGCTGCGTTAAACCAGTGACATTCCTCAAGCCTCTATAAAAATGGCAGGCGAGAAAGAGAGAGTAATGGGAGAGACTTCCCCGTATATTTACTTCCCAAGCCGCACGTGTTTAGCCTCTTCATTTACTCGCTTCAGTGAGCCTCCTCTCTTTGTTTCGCTCTGCGCCGCATCATATGGATTGAGTGTGCCCATCCTAAATGAAGGAGAGTTTACGGCATTAGATGACAAAAGGGTGGCCAGATATAGGAGGCAATGGGAAGGAAGGAAGACAGGAGGAGGGTGGGTTTTATTTACCAGCGATCCTCCACTAAAGGTCGTCATGACTGGAGTTTTGACGCTGCCTTTGTTTCGTACCCCTCAATGCACATAATGACACATAAAGCACAATAGCCCAACATGGAGCTCTAGTGAAATACCAACATATAAGGTGAAGCTTTATGGACGCTGAAGTGTCACCGCCACCCCCTGCGAGTGCTTATGACAGTTGTAGATTGACCTAAATCGATGTGTAATTGAATTGGTTTAAGTCACGACAGGAGACGTTGTCCTCCTCACTTTTCGTCATCTTTCTCCATCACAGGCTTGTTTTCCTCCTCACCTGCTGCTGTAATGGACAAAGAGAAACCCCCTCATGATGTGTGTGTGTGTGTGTGTGTGTGTGTGTGTGTGTGTGTGTGTGTGTGTGTGTGTGTGTGTGTGTGTGTGTGTGTGTGTGTGTGTGTGTGTGTGTGTGTGTGTGTGTGTGTGTGTGTGTGTGTGTGTGTGTGTGTGTGTGTGTGCCACAGGCAAGAACCCAAGTAGGACCTCCAACATCCTACATATATGACATCTTTGTGTCAATTTGCCCCCATAGGATGCAGCGTGTAAGGAGCCCAACCTATAGTGGAAATGTAGGGCATACGACTGAAGTGTGTGTCAATCACTTCAAGGTAAAGTGCAGCGAAGAGAGCAGATGATCATTTCCTCCTTATCTCGCTTGCTCTAGGGGGGTTTCTGTGCATGCCTATGTGAAATATAAAATAAGGACATACAGTACTCTACATCAACCTGACACTCACTCACTCCCACTGGCACTGTCACTTCTTCTCAAAACATTCTAGCATACAATTTTTCATGCACCACTCTTTCATGCTATATGCATTTATTGCGACATAATTATGCTGTGGTATAGAATGACTCCATTACTTTGTTGGGTTCTATGGGGAGATGTGCATGTAAAACAAATACGAAATGTCGCCAAAGATGCGTATTCACAGGCACCAGATAATTTATTAAAAAAAACAGACACTTTTGTATGGACCAATTTGTGAGGCTGACGCAGACAGAGCGACCAGAGGGACAAAACTCGCCTGATTCTTCCCTCGAATCTCCTCACAATAGTGATAGTTTTCCTCTCGTAGTGGTCAACCAACGCAGAAATGTGCTTTGAGTAGGTTTGCTTATTATTTAATATTGACAAGCTAATTGTAATGAGGTAGTTATGAGCAAGCCAACACATTACAAAGTATAAAGCCTACACGTTTGCACACAGCACCAAAAAGTACAAAAAGAAAAGGCAAATAGCGTGGGTGACACACTTTCTGACGATTTGTTTCAACATAGCTGCTGGTCGGCAGTAGCGGTCTGTTGGCAGAAGTCGTTGAGAGGAACAAAAACACACACACGCACTTTATTACAGGGTCTTTGGCTTGGTGCCAAGCTAATGTGCGTGACACCCTGTTGCTGTCACAATAGCATAGTGTACACTATGGCTACTAGAGGTGGGGGAAATAATCAATTTTTAGATGTATCGCAATTCAGACATGGATGATTATAGAATCGATTAGTAAACGTTAAAAATCGATAATCAATTTATTTATTGTAAATAAAGTAATGCAGACAGTTCTAAAATTTGGCTGACCGCAGCTAGGCACCTCACCGAGAGATCCGACCAGCTCCTTTATTTTAGGGCACTTATGATTCAGTTTTGCACACATTTTCATTAATTTAATAAATGTGGGATTTCATTTAACTGTTTCTTAATCCAAATGAATTGGGTTTTTTTTTAAGTTGCAAGTGATAAACAAGTATTTAGGGAAACGAAAAGTCATGTAAAACTGCATCAATATACATAAATTAAAGATGCATCAATAATCGATTTTTAATCGAATCGTAGCTCCTGAATCGTAATCGAATCATGAGGTGCCCAAAGATTCCCACCACTACTGGCTACGATTCACACTGCTAGGTATGACGCCCAATTCATATGTTTTTGTTAAAATCTAAACTTTTCTGTGGTTGTTTGCGTTACAAAAGTATTAAGACTTTTATTTGTGTCTGATGAACAGAATGTTCCATCAAGTGACCCACATGCACACAAAACAAGACGTCAGACGCAGTGCAGTCTGTTTGCGATAGCAAACATGGCTCTAATTTGTGTAAGGTCTCAGTCCTGACGCATTTGTGCAAGCGATGTCAACATTTTCTTAACCAAATGATTTTGTGTAGGAGATGAAGAAGGAAAAGGGCAGGAATTTTGGCTTTGGTAGTTGGTGGGGAACTTGCTGCGACTCCTGGAGGAACATTTGGGTAAGGAGTGGGAGCCAGAAGAGATAGGAAGGACATTGACGTGAGCCGCTTCACTGCTTTTCTACCGTTTTTTGTTTTTTTGCAAAATTGACTTTTACAGTTAAAATCACATTTAACAGTCATACTTTGCTCACGCAAAGCCTTCATACAATCACACATCCACACATACACACTCACATGCACACTTGAGGAGAGAGGTGCACTTGAACTTTAACAAGTCAAGGTTTACAGTATAAACATTATTAGAAAAAATACCCAGATATTGTATATATATCCATCCATCCCGCTCTGGCTCAGGATCAGCAGGCTATCCAGACCATAGCAAGAGGGATGAACATTCCTCGGCATCAAGGATCCTCAGGAAGTGATCCCAAGATCACCTCTCGAGGACCTCTCCACCGTTCACACTTAAAAAAGAAAAGGAAAGTCACAGAGGTTGATCAGATTCAAAACAATACAAAATAAAAAGTCACAAAAAAAATAAAAATAAATAAGCAAGTAAACTGTGGCAAAGCCATATCAGAAGTAACAAAAAAAACAATAAAAGTGTAGGATCAATACAGAAAATAATAAAGATATTAAAAAAGGAATACAACTACAAAAAAGATGGCATTTTTTTTTTTTCTTTCTTTCTTGTTTTTTTCTTTTTTTTCCTTAAATGTCTAAGTTATGATTCAATATATGTCAGTAAAGGTTTCCAGGTTAGTTCCCATTTATTCATACTTGCAGAGTTTATAAATCTTATCTTTTCAAGAGTCATTACATTCACAAGTTCATTTAGCCAGTTCCTGAAGTTGGGTGCAGATGGGCGTTTCCAGTCTTTGAGAATGAGTCTTTTGGTCAAAACCGTCCCGAGCAGCAACACAGCTGTAATATATTTTGGAAGTTTTTGTGTTTCTGAAGACCACCCAAACAAGATTATATCCCTGTCAGGGACAAGTTTTCTCTGATATACCCCCGAGTAAAAAAAAGAAAATGCTGGACCACAATGATTGAATAATTGGGCATTCCCAAAACGAATGAGACAGTGATCCTTCAGTAGATTTACATTTATCACAAAGTGGAGATGTATCAGGATACAATTTGTTTAATAAGACTTTGGAGTAGTAAAAACGATGAATCACTTTAAACTGTATGAGCTTAAGTCTGCTGTTAATTGAGCAATTGTGAATTTGAGAGAGTGTCCGCTCCCATTGCTGTTTGGGTATTGTTGTTCTTAGTTCCTGTTCCCATGCTCTTTTAACACCGTCTGCTGATGTCATGGGCATAATGAAGCAGCTGGCAAATTTGGCGATAAGCTTTTTACTTGTGGGTGATACATTTAGTAATTCTAAGAGAGGGTGTTTTTCATTTACCAGCTGATACTTTGAAATGTTTTCTTTAATACATTTTTTTGCCTGCAAATAGCAAAACCAACTGAATTGGGACAAATTGAATTTGATTCGCAATTGCTCAAATGACGCAAGACTGTCCTCAACATACATGTCTTTCATGCATTTAATTCCATTTAAGTACCAGTTAAAAAAAATTATGTCTGTTATCGATGGAATAAATGCATGATTGTGACACATTGGTGAATACATAGTTACATCGGAAATATTCAATTGTTTTTTAATTTGAGAAATAATTTTGATAGAATTACTTACTACTACACTATGGCTTGTTGATTTAATAGAAGAGACTGGTTTAGTAAAAAGTAGAGATAGCAATGACTGCAGTTCCAATTTCAGCCACAAGGTAGCAGAATTAAGTGATTCATTCTTTGGGAACCCCATCTTCCAATAAGTCAATGTGTTCAGATTTGATGCCCAATAATAATTTTTGAACATTGGAAGACCCAGTCCCCCTTCCTTTGTAGATCTGAATAAGTGATTTTTAGATATTCTGCGTTTTTTATAATCCCACACAAAATCTAGAACTAAAGATTCAAGTTTTTGGAAAAAATCTGCAGGAATTAGAATTGGTAAATTTTTAAAAAGATAGGTAAATTTTGGCAGGGTAATCATTTTGATAGCATTCACTCTACCTAACATAGAGAGAGGTAGGGTCTTCCAATACCCTATACACACGTTCAGTTTCTCAAAAGCTTCAGTAAAGTTCAATTTTAGTAATGATTCATAATTTTTAGATATTTTTAAGCTGAGATAGGATATATAGTTTTCTGCAACTTTAACTGGGTTTTGACTGATCTTAACATTATCTCCTAGGAACATAAGCTCGCTTTTGGACCAGTTTATTTTATAACTAGATATTCTACCAAAAGAGTCTACATATTCTAAAAGAAGTGGTAATGCAATTTCTGGCTCAGTAAGTGTAACAAGTACATCATCTGCATAAAGTGAGATGAGACTCTCTGATGTGCCCACTGAAAATCCTTTAATATTAGAGTTCATTCTTAAACCAATAGCCAGTGGTTCTAGGGCCAAATTGAAAAGTAAGGGCGAAAGGTAATCGCCCTGTCTCACGCCGCGATGCAATTAAAAAATATCCGATATCACATTATTACCGGTAGTTATGACATATGATTTTGGTGCAAAATAAATTATTTTAACCCATTTTATAAAATGTTCTCCCAACCCAAATAATTTGAGAACATGAAATAGATAAGCCCACTCAATTGAATCAAAAGCTTTATGAGCATCCAGAGTCAAGACGGCTGCCTTTTTGTTTCCTATGCAGTCCGAGTACAACAAGTTCAATAATCTCCGTACATTGCCAAAAGAAGGTCTGTCCGGGATGAAACCGACCTTATCCAGATGGATAATTTCTGTTATGTGGTTGATTCACCTTGTTGCGAGTACATTAGTTAGAATCTTATGGTCTAGATTGAGCAGGGAGATAGGTCTATAATTGGCTGGATCAAGTGTATTTTTTCCCTTTTTTGGTATTATACATATATGAGCTTCATACAAGGAGCTTGGAAGTTTATTTTTTACGAAAGAGTCATTTAACATTCTTAGTATAATAGGGGACAGTATTTCACTAAAAGCTTGATAAAACTCCGCACCAAATCCATCTGGACCAGGGCTTTTATTCACGGAGAAAGATTTCAGTGCTTTTAGCAGTTCTTCAGTTGAAATAGTATTGTTTAAAGAATTCTGATGATTTGGATTCAGTTGAGGTAGGTTTAATGGAGTAAAAAAAATCATTTAAATCATTAACCGATATAGCTGAACTAGATTTATATAATTCTGAATAAAAGTCTTTAAAGACATTGTTGATATCCTGTAAATCTGTACATGTTTCACCTGTTTTTGAGCATATTTTCTGGATAGCAGCTTTAGCTTGATCTCCTTTGAGCTGTCTAGACAGAAGTGTTTGTGGTTTATCAGATATTTCAAAATGTTTTTGTTTATTTTTCAGTAAGAGTTTAGATACTTCCCCGTGAAGAAGAGAATTGTATTCATTTTTCAGTTTCAGCATCTTTTTGTAGTCAGACTGCAGAAGATAATTTATATGAATTTCTTCCATTTCTTTAATTTCTTTTTCCAATTCTTTATGCCTTTTTCTTACTTCTCTTTGTTTTGAGCTTTCAAATGAAATGATATATCCTCTCACAGTAGCTTTAAGGGCTTCCCACAATGTAGAGTCTGAGACCTCTCCGTTATCATTCACCTCAATAAACTCTTGGATAATCTTGTTCATATACTCTTTAAAATCTTCATATAATAATAATTGTGGATTAAATCTCCATTTTTGTTTGGTTTTAAGGAGATCAATTTGGATCTGCAGACTCACAGGGCTGTGATCTGAGATGACTCTACTGTGGTACTCAGGATTACTGACATTGGAGAGAGCAGAGGCTTCCATTAAAAAGTAATGGATTCTTGTGTAAGAATTGTGTACAGCGGAGTAAAATGAATACTCCCTTTTATTAGGATATTTTGTTCTCCATATGTCTATGATATTTCTTGATCTCATAAGATTATTAATGGTTTTAGTTGAGTTAGCAATTACATGAGATTTAGTTGACAATCTATCTAAAGTGGGATCCAAAAGGCAGTTAAAATCACCACCAATGTAGATCTGAGAGGAGCTATCATCAGGAAGTAGACCAAAGACTCTATGATAAAAGTTTGAGTCATCGGTGTTTGGTCCATAGATATTTAAAAAAGTTACTGGGTAGGATGTAATATGACCATTTAATAAAATACATCTTCCGTTAGGGTCAATTATTTTTGATGTAAGTATTAAAGGCACATTTTTATGAAATAAAATGGCTACACCTCTAGCTTGTGAAGTAAAGGGTGCATGATAAACCTGAGATATCCAGCTCGCTTTAAGTTTGTGTTTGTTGTCTTTACAGAGATGTGTTTCTTGTAAGAATAAGACATCTGCTTTTAATGAATTTAAGTGTGAAAAAACCTTCCCTGCTTTAATATTTTTGGCTAAGCCCCTGACGTTTCATGAAACTAGTGTAATTTTTTTCTTATAAGTTGACATTAAAGTTGTTTAGGGTATTTTATCTTTACGTGAAAAAAAACCTTAGTAATTGGCAAGTTGAAATATGATTGTGCACCTCTCTCCTCCACATTCATGCTCAGATTCACACATACACAACACTCACACCCCATTGTTCCCCCCTCCCTCTGTCCCCATCGTGTGTAGTTCAATGTTTTGGAGTGAAATCTCCATTGTGATGTTATCCATACGACGTCGTGTTGGTCGATTCCCCAGTCCAAAAGTCCCCCATCCCCATCTTCAGGCGCAGGGCGCATGCTAGTAGTTGCGTTCACTGCTCCAAGCAATAGCTCGGCAGCGAAGTGTTTTCTTTTTTTTTTCTCCTGCGTCCTCCGATGAAATAAACCTCAGTGAAAAAGTGTATTTCTGCTTTATGCTTATCATAAGCCTTGTGTGGTGGAGCCGTTATTGATGATTAGCCACTAAGATGTTTTATAATGAAAGTCTTAGTGTCTGTAGGAGAGGTAAACACCTTTACCTGGTCGTTGTACTCCACATGCAGGCGGGCTGGAAAACGTAGCATAAACTTGATTTCCTTCTCCCGCAGCGTGTTCATTACCTCTCGAAAGGCCCGTCTTTGTGCTGTCACCTCGGCAGTGTAGTCTGGAAACAGGAAGACGCGCAGGCCGTTGTAGATCAGCTCCTGGCCGCGGCTCAGTCGAAGAAGTAGCTCCTTGTCCTGGTAGAAGTGTATTCTTGCGATGATGCTCCTGGGGCGCTTGCCGTCACCAAAGCGAGCGAGCGGGACACTGTGCGCGCGGTCCACCACCACTGACTTGGAGAAGTTACTCGCTCCAAACAACTTTGGTATCAGGTCCGCAACGAAATCCGTAAGTCTTCCCTTTTCTTCTTGCTCTGGTATCCCTACTATTTTTATATTATTACGTCTTGAGCGCCCTTCCCATTCGTCTATTTTAGCTGCAAATTTCTCATTGCTTTTCTGCGTTTCAGTCAGTTTTTGTTCGAGCGCTTCGATGCGGCGCTCATGTTCGGAACTTTGCTGCTGCATGTCCTCCACTGTTGGTCAATGCCGCCTGCTTGCTTGTAAGAGCCTCAAGCTTTTCCTCAAGCATGTCAAAAGGTTTGTTCATAGACTCGAGTATCTTATCCAGCAACTTCTCCAAAGTTGATGACGCCATCTCAGCGCCAGCCTCGAGCTCGTTTACGGCCACAGGTGACTCTGATTGCTTCCCTCTTCGTGTCTTGGGCATGATTGTTGTTATCTATGTCGTGAGAGAGTATAACTCACCCAGAGTGATAGGCATGCATATAGTTGGCCAAGCGTTGTCAGTTTAAATTAAAAAAAAAAAGAAGCAGAATTTGAATTAAATCTTAAAGTTTTCACCGGAGTTACCGCAGAGCCAAACTACTGCTTGCGCGTCTTAGCCACGCCCCCGTCTTCCGTTCAATTAACGTGATCTTTTCTACCGTTTTTGATGACATGCAGGTCTGATGAACGTGACCTGAGCATTGACACTGCAGTCGCAACTCATAAATCTGATTTATGACCACATACGCAAAAAGGCCTTGGTCAGATTTGTCAAAATCTGAATTGTACTGCACACAAACATGGAAACATCAGATACAGGTTACATATGGTGGAAACAATCATAATTGACCTGCAGTGTGAATGTGGTCTATGTGTTTTCTACTATAGTTGATGTCTGTAAAATACATTCAAACATTGTTGTTATAGGATTATGCTGCAGACCATGACGCATCAAAAAGGGGTGCCACAGGGTTCAATTCGAAGTCACATTTACTTCCAATTACACTGTGCAGTATATATCTGTGGTTTTGACTGTATTTTTCTAAACAGTTTTCTTTACCTGGGCAAGATGCCCGACTAAAGGTTGGTGCTTTATTTGGGGTGACTGTAAAAGTCAAGTTACAGGGAATAACTCCATGTTGGTGGGATGGGATGGGAACGCTACCCGTGGCGCTAGGCCAGTGCATATGTTGTTATGACTGGGATGATGATTATGTGTGTGTGTGTGTGTGTGTGTGTGTGTGTGTGTGTGTGTGTGTGTGTGTGTGTGTGTGTGTGTGTGTGTGTGTGTGTGTGTGTGTGTGTGTGTGTGTGTGTGTGTGTGTGTGTGTGTGTGCACGTCTAAAATGGTGGCAATGTTATGCGTACCTAAAGGTGACACTGATCCAAATGACTGAATAAAAAATGTAACCCAAATTCATTAAGTTCTCCAACCAGGCTGTTTTTAGTCCAGTTAATTAAGAGCACTTAAAAAAACGTGTTGCATTAACAAGAAAGAAGCAATGCTCGTAGCTTACATAACCAACCCTTCAAAGAAACTGTAGTAGTCCATGTTTTCAATCTCTGCTATCAAGTTATGCCAATGTGCTTTGAAAAAAAACAGAGGAGAGCAAAAGCAAGGTTACTTTTTAAGACCATCCTCTCCAAGTGCACTTAAGCTCCTGGTTGCCAAACAACTGAATGCTCTTGTGCTCACATGGCGGTCTTTTGCTGTGATGCAGCTGCTGGCAGCACCTGTCTAAACCTGGCATGAACCCCCATGTTTATCACAAGGCACAGATAGGCTTTTGTCTCCTCACAGGAAATGCAACAACTTTACGCGGTTATTACAAATGCAGCTTAGTATAGTATGAGAGCCTTAATGACATGCACAGAAGAAGGTCAAGGAGGATTCCACCTGTCAATCAACAGCGCAGAGTCCTTCATGCAGATTACTTTGGATGTCATCAAAATATGTGCAGAGCGGGGGCAGAGATGAGATAAGACGATGGCGAAGATGATTTATAGGAGGAGACTCAAAGCGGAGGAAATAGGCGTCATAGTCCAGTGGCTGTAATAAACGAGTGAGACCTCCCCTCGCTATTCAGTATCGCAGAGATGGGCCAAATTCAAACACACACTCGCCACACATCCTAGTCTTTTTTAGTCACATATTTTCTGCCACAATCATAACAAGAAGATGCTCACCGCGTGGGAGGCAGAAGTAAGCAACAGGGAAGACCGTCCAGCCGGGGCTGAAGGGAGGACGGGAAGAAAAAGGATGGACCGGAGAGCGTAGGAGTGCAGGGCGCGCTTGGCAGTGGCGGTCTGGGTTTCAGGACTTTGGGAGGAGGGGGAATTCCTGTAATACACTGCCCTGTTGAGTTGAGCTGCCTTCATTAGGAATGATTGATCACTGTGGGGCGACTTGGAAAGTAAAGACACCTGGACATTTCAGGCCTGTTTGTGTGCACCTAGACTAACCTCGGGGTCCATTTAGTCCCAGGCAAAAACTGGGAAAAAAACATCCACTCAGAAAGGACCTGTTTGTTGTTTTGATATGGAGGCCTAGACGCTTAGCTTCCAGCATCACTCAATTTAACTAAACGCAAACAATTTTGTGCAAGACTCATTATAGACTTTCACAAATGAAACAACATTTTATTGTGGTTGCTTGGCAGAGTTCCCAGGGTAGTCCATGTTTGCTACATCACTCATGAAAGAATGGACAGCAAGATATTGACTGTCTTGGCAAACTCTACACAAGGCCAAGGCCTTCACCCAAACAACAGAAAAGCCTCATTTCAAAATGTGAGTTTGGCTCCCATTTCCCCCCAGAGGAGAGAACTGGAACTACAGTCAACATTTCCCAACAGCTGAAGGCCATTCAGCAATTGGGAAGGCTCTCACCTGAAGCAAAAACCACTCCTTTAAGTCTGTAGCTCCAGCTCAGACTTCAGTACAACATACACTGCTCTAGGAGAGTTTGCCTAGTGCAGTAGTGCCAAACTGTTTGACGATGAGATGATCTGTATTATTTTGATGTTTGATTTGATATCTTGAATTTATTTTAATTGCCAATTTGTTGTTAAATGTTTCATGTCAAATCCCAGCTGCAAAGGGTCAGTATATGTACTTTTGAAAACATTACTTTAACATAACGTAAAATAACTTTATTTTCAAAAATGGTTCATTGAAATTAAATGTGTTTATATTGGTCCCCCATTTATTTTGTGTGTTTCCACCTTCTCCAAAGGTTTTTCACCTTCAAACTGTTGATTTCAATGAAAAAAGAGACAACTAAGTCCAAAAATAAAAGGAGAAAGAGATATTTGTCCCATCATTGGAGTCAAAAAGAGTGAAATCCCAGTGTAACTCTGGTCAAACAGTCAAACCCTTTTCAAGTTAGGAGAGGTCTTGCACGTGGAGGGTTTGGGTGTGGGCTTTGGTTGGTGTGGCGCTCCCGTCGGGGGGTGCGTTCTGCGGCGGGGGGTGCATTAACTGGCACCAGGAGGCGGGATTACGCGAGCCTTAGCCAGTGTGTCTTCGCAGCAGTTTTATGATTGCTCAGCACAATAAATACTTTACACACATACAGTTGTTGACAAAATACACTGTACAATATATACCTCAGCTAACTAAACTATGGAAATGTATAATATAGTTCATATAGCAATACGGTCTCACTGCGCAGCAGGCCAGCAGTTAGCCGAGTCAGCAATCCATGTTCATACTGCATTAATATTAAGGCTGCAGCTAACGATTATTTTTCTATCGATTATTTTTTCGATTAATCGGTTAATCTATAGATTATTTTTTTCGATTAATCTATAGATTATTTTTCCTTTTACCGATTATTTTTTTATTTAAAATGAAGATGAAAAAATAAATGTAGGCCAGTTTTTTCAAAAGGCATGACTTTTATTTACAAAAAAAAAAGTATGGCCACTCAGTCAACATTGACAACAACATGACAAAATATTCTGTAACAATGTAAACATTTAAAACTTTTAACATTTAACAAAATTAAAAGTAGCTTATTTGCTTTTTAATGTGCAAATATAAAAGTAAACATCCAGTGCAAATCTTAATATTCTGCAATAGTATAAGCATTTCTAAAGTAAAAGTATTGCTTATTTTGCTTTAAAATGTGCAAAAATAAAGAAACATTCAATACAAAAAAGTGCAAAACGAAATATTCTGTAACAGTGTAAACATTTCAACAAAAGTAAAAGTATTGCTTATTTTGCTTAATAACACAACAATGATAGTATGATTAAAGTGAAAGTTAATTGTTCGTTTGTACATAGTATATGTAACTGTTAATGTTGTAAAAGGTATTTGCACAACTAATTAACGTTAGCGTTAAAGAGGAGCGCGTCTTTGTAAACACTGAACAGGCATGCCAAACGCGCCTCTCAGAGCGAAACAGTGTTTTAGTTTATGAATTTACAACGCAGATACAAATGACACATTCATGATTTTGTGTAATGATGACAACGTATACTCACGCGGACGATTGACTAGTTGATGGTGATGGCAAGAACGCTGTCGGGTGTTTTCTTTTCAAATGTTCGTTCATAGCCGTTGTGCTGCTATGATAGGCCATTTCCGCTCGACACAGTGTGCAGACAACAACTGTCAAGTGTTTTGCTTTTTTCGCTGTGCTTATCCCACACTTGAAGGGATGTACCAATGCTGAATGTGGCTTCTGGATTTCACTCAAAAGACCAGACCGTAGTTACTTTTTCCTTTTATTTTCCTTTAGTTTGCAACAGTTTTTCCAACGAAGAAGCAGCTTCTTTTTTCTTCTTTAGTCTTTTTAGCAGTCTTTAGCAGTGTTAGTAGACTTTAGTTTCTTTAGCTGTCATTAGCTGTCTTTAGTAGCCTTTAGTAGCCTTTAGTTTCTTTAGTAGGTGAAAAACCTTTAAGGACAAAACACCACAAGATTAACATGCTGTAAAAAATCAACCAATTATCAATCCCATAATTTACAACTATTAATTAGGCTATCAAACTCTTAACCATTAAACAAGTGCAAGAAAATGGACACATCTTTTCCCTTTAAGTTAAAACAGATTTTAAATAAATTGTCTCAACATAAATGCACCAAGATACATATAAAATAAATTTAAACCCAGAAACACAATAGATAAATGCAACAGAAAACCCAATATGCAAATACATAAATACCTAACCAATTAACCACCTATTTAGATACATATTTAAAATCCATATTCAATATAAATATATTATTAATTTAGCAGTGAAACACTCAATCTTAAATGCTGTCTACTGGTAGAAAAATGCCCCTTTTTCTATGCCCTCACCAGCAGCCAATGATCCAACACAGTTAAATCCAACACTTTAAATTGAGCGACTTCACCCTCCTGATGAAGCAAACTGCTCCAACATTTATCAAACTAAGCAAAGAATATCAACACTAAACAACAGTTACATAACACACTGTGTGTATTTAGCCTCCAGACTAAGCACGCTACATGCACACAACCCCCCCCCCCCCCCCTCCCAATCTCACCAGCGCAACAGGTGCGCCACACCCACGAAGAGAAATATTAAATCTTACATACTTTTGCCACAACTCTGAGTTATCTGTAATGAACTAAACCTTTTTCCACTCTGCGCTGGCGTCTTTTGTACTCCTTGATTTGACAAAGCTGTCTAATTACTGGGCTCGCGCACCAGCAGATGAGACAGGAGCGCGCCGCGTTATACCTGCGCGTGAACGTAAACTGATCGGCTCTGATTTTATAAGCCGACTGGCCGAAATAATGCCGAATTATATACATTTCCTGAGGTTGCCTAGGTGAATAGGGATGCGGATGTGCTCTAAGATAAAATATAATTTTATTAAGTGGGGTTTGGCTGGTTGCTAAACAGCCACGGTTGCGAGCTCGCGCGTCAGCTGACGAGACAGCTGTTCACCGTTTATTGAAATACTCCCACACTTTTGACTACTTTTGGCGTGCTTTTTTTCCCTCGCTCGCACCGCTCGCATCATCTGCTTTGCGCTCCGCCATGAGGGCAGTGTGACGTAAATATGCGACGCGTCGAAGCATAAAAACGGCGTCGACATATTTACGTAACCGATGACGTCGACGCGTCGTTTCAGCCTTAATTAATATATACCAACACATAACTTGACATTGACAGAGCTCCAAAAACCATTGCTATAAGGATTATGAGAAGTTGATAGATACCTGTTAATACACCAAATATTAAACTCCTGCACATTATATCACAGCTTCCTACATTGTTTTCCTCATATGTTCATAAATTAGTTAAATCCAGATGTTGGGAATGTGTGTCATAAAGTGCTGAATGACTCACTTGGTGGTGGTCGTATGGGGGTCATGGAAGTCTTTTTTTGTTTTCTTAAACAAAGAGAACCACATTTCTTTGGATCCCTTCCACCAGTAACTTTAACCCTTGTTATTGTCTTTTTACCGGCGCATGTTTTGCTTGAAACTGGACACTGCAGGTCCCCCACCATAGTAGTGACACAAACCTGCCTCCCATCCAGGACCTTAGCTTCCCGCTTTTGTGATGCTTTTAGGTGGATGAGCTTTGAGCAGCAAGAGTTACCACAGCAGTCACTAAAGTTTCTGCATTAGTAAGCGTCATGTTAGTACAGCTTCTTTGTAATTAATTTTTTTTGCAAATGTAGTTTCTGTAAGAAATGCAATAATTCAAAATATAATAATATCCACCCATCCATTTTCTACCGCTTGTCCTTCTCTGGGTCACAGGAAGGCTGGGGCCTAGCCCAACTGCAATTGGGCGTGAGGCAGGGTACACCCTGGACAAGTTGTCACTTCATTGCAGGGCCAACACAGATAGAAAGACAACCATTCACACCCACATTTACACACTAGGGCCAATTTAGTGTTGTCAATCAGCCTACGTAATATATATTTTTTCCAGGTACTTAAGGATTATTTTTATTATTTTAAACACATGTTCTTATTTTAAGCTCATTTGTTGAATTCAAAAATACATTATTTTAATTTTCCTGGGGGAACTCTCCTGAAGGAATCAATAAAGTACTATCTATCTATTATAGTAAAATCAACAACTAATTATGGCTGCAGCTATCGATTATTTTAGTCATCGAGTAATCTATCGAGTGATCGGATAAAACACACATTATAGCCTCAATGTGTACTTTAGGAAAAAAAGTTTAAAATTCAAGAACGATTTTTACTGCTTATCATAACGTTCATTCTTTTTTTTTCACATTTTTCTAAATTGTACATTTACCATGTGTCCATCACCTAAAAATAAATCAAACTCTCTGCGGTTTGCCGCCACAGATAATGGCATCCTCACACTACTGCTGTCATGTGCAATTTATTGCAGCAGCCATGCAGAAACTATGTCCGCGCATTTAAGGTTCCGGCCACTCCATGCGGACGGAATTTAATGAATTTTCTTTAGTTTAGATTAATCGAAGCAACAGAATATAAATCAAACCTCTTTAATGAGTTAATTTATGAATCATTACAGCCTTACAATTTATTTAATACATTATTAGTTATAATAATATCCTTTTTGAACTTCATCAATACAGTTTTAAAAAATGCTGTTTGTAGATAAAATTAATAATATATTAATTTGTGTGCAGCATATATATATAAATATATATATATAATTTATTTATATATGTATATATATACGTGTATATATATATATATATATATATATATATATATATATATATATACAGTATATATATATATATATATGTATATACAGTGTGTATATATATATATATATATATATATATATATATATATATGTGTATATATATATATATATATATATATATATATATATATATATATATATATATATATATATATACATATATACAGTATATATATATATATATATATATATGTATATACAGTGTATATATATATATATATGTATATATATATATATATATGTGTGTGTATATATATATATATATATATATATATATATATATATATATAGCTTCCCTCCGCCTTCGGGTGGGGGGACGGGTCCTGACTGTTGTTTGCGCTTACGCGCCAAACAGCAGCTCAGAGTACCCACCCTTTTTGGATTCACTCGAGGGAGTACTTGAGAGTGCTCCCCCGGGTGATTCCCTCGTTCTACTGGGGGACTTCAACGCTCATATTGGCAACGACAGTGAAACCTGGAGAGGCGTGATTGGGAAGAATGGCCGCCCGGATCTGAACCCAAGTGGTGTTTTGTTATTGGACTTTTGTGCCCGTCACGGATTGTCCATAACGAACACCATGTTCAAGCATAAGGGTGTCCATATGTGCACTTGGCACCAGGACACCCTAGGCCGCAGTTCTATGATCGACTTTGTAGTTGTGTCATCGGATTTGCGGCCTCATGTTTTGGACACTCGGGTGAAGAGAGGGGCGGAGCTTTCTACCGATCACCACCTGGTGGTGAGTTGGCTGCGATGGTGGGGGAGGATGCCGGACAGACCTGGCAGGCCCAAACGCATTGTGAGGGTTTGCTGGGAACGTCTGGCAGAGTCTCCTGTCAGAGAGAGTTTCAATTCCCACCTCCGGAAGAACTTTGAACATGTCACGAGGGAGGTGCTGGACATTGAGTCCGAGTGGACCATGTTCCGCACCTCTATTGTCGAGGCGGCTGATTGGAGCTGTGGCCGCAAGGTAGTTGGTGCCTGTCGTGGCGGTAATCCTAGAACCCGTTGGTGGACACCGGCGGTGAGGGATGCCGTCAAGCTGAAGAAGGAGTCCTATCGGGTTCTTTTGGCTCATGGGACTCCTGAGGCAGCGGACAGGTACCGACAGGCCAAGCGGTGTGCGGCTTCAGCGGTCGCGGAGGCAAAAACTCGGACATGGGAGGAGTTCGGGGAAGCCATGGAAAACGACTTCCGGACGGCTTCGAAGCGATTCTGGACCACCATCCACCGCCTCAGGAAGGGGAAGCAGTGCACTACCAACACCGTGTATGGTGCGGATGGTGTTCTGCTGACCTCGACTGCGGAAGTTGTGGATCGGTGGAGGGAATACTTCGAAGACCTCCTCAATCCCACCAACACGTCGTCCTATGAGGAAGCAGTGCCTGAGGAATCTGTGGTGGGCTCTCCTATTTCTGGGGCTGAGGTTGCTGAGGTAGTTAAAAAGCTCCTCGGTGGCAAGGCCCCGGGGGTGGATGAGATCCGCCCGGAGTTCCTTAAGGCTCTGGATGCTGTAGGGCTGTCTTGGTTGACAAGACTCTGCAGCATCGCGTGGACATCGGGGGCAGTACCTCTGGATTGGCAGACCGGGGTGGTGGTTCCTCTCTTTAAAAAGGGGAACCGGAGGGTGTGTTCTAACTATCGTGGGATCACACTCCTCAGCCTTCCCGGTAAGGTCTATTCAGGTGTACTGGAGAGGAGGCTACGCCGGATAGTCGAACCTCGGATTCAGGAGGAACAGTGTGGTTTTCGTCCTGGTCGTGGAACTGTGGACCAGCTCTATACTCTCGGCAGGGTCCTTGAGGGTGCATGGGAGTTTGCCCAACCAGTCTACATGTGCTTTGTGGACTTGGAGAAGGCATTCGACCGTGTCCCTCGGGAAGTCCTGTGGGGAGTGCTCAGAGAGTATGGGGTTTCGGACTGTCTGATTGTGGCGGTCCGCTCTCTGTATGATCAGTGTCAGAGCTTGGTTCGCATTGCCGGCAGTAAGTCGGACACGTTTCCGGTGAGGGTTGGACTCCGCCAAGGCTGCCCTTTGTCACCGATTCTGTTCATAACTTTTATGGACAGAATTTCTAGGCGCAGTCAAGGCGTTGAGGGGATCCGGTTTGGTGGCTGCAGGATTAGGTCTCTGCTTTTTGCAGATGATTTGGTCCTGATGGCTTCATCTGGCCAGGATCTTCAGCTCTCACTGGATCGGTTCGCAGCTGAGTGTGAAGCGACTGGGATGAGAATCAGCACCTCCAAGTCCGAGTCCATGGTTCTCGCCCGGAAAAGGGTGGAGTGCCATCTCCGGGTTGGGGAGGAGATCTTGCCCCAAGTGGAGGAGTTCAAGTACCTCGGAGTCTTGTTCACGAGTGAGAGAAGAGTGGATTGTGAGATCGACAGGCGGATCGGTGCGGCGTCTTCAGTAATGCGGACGCTGTATCGATCCGTTGTGGTGAAGAAGGAGCTGAGCCGGAAGGCAAAGCTCTCAATTTACCGGTCGATCTACGTTCCCATCCTCACCTATGGTCATGAGCTTTGGGTTATGACCGAAAGGACAAGATCACGGGTACAAGCGGCCGAAATGAGTTTCCTCCGCCGGGTGGCGGGGCTCTCCCTTAGAGATAGGGTGAGAAGCTCTGTCATCCGGGGGGAGCTCAAAGTAAAGCCGCTGCTCCTCCGCATCGAGAGGAGCCAGATGAGGTGGTTCGGGCATCTGGTCAGGATGCCACCCGAGCGCCTCCCTAAGGAGGTGTTTAGGGCATGTCCGACCGGTAGGAGGCCACGAGGAAGACCCAGGACACGTTGGGAAGACTATGTCTCCCGGCTGGCCTGGGAATGCCTCGGGATCCCCCGGGAGGAGCTGGACGAAGTGGCTGGGGAGAGGGAAGTCTGGGCTTCCCTGCTTAGGCTGCTGCCCCCGCGACCCGACCTCGGATAAGCGGAAGAAGATGGATGGATGGATGGATATATATATATATATATATAAAAATAATAAATGGGTTGTACTTGTATAGCGCTTTTCTACCTTCAAGGTACTCAAAGCGCTTTGACACTACTTCCACATTTACCCATTCACACACACATTCACACACTGATGGAGGGAGCTGCCATGCAAGGCGCTAACCAGCACCCATCAGGAGCAAGATACAGTATATATATATATATATATATATATATATATATATATATATATATATATATATATACATACACACACACACACACAGACATGTATTTACTAGCAATTATTCCATTTTACATTACGATAAGCACCTAATAATGTATCTTCATTATCTTGGGATATTGTATATATTCTTCATTTAATTGTATAATTCATTATTGTTTTTATACTGGTTTTATTTAGTTAAAGCCCCGTCAATTGATCAGCGGACTATTAAGAAAAATGGCAGTAAGACCGTAATGTATAGTTTATTTCGCCATTACCACGTTCATGGTTCGCATTTAGCGATAAACCTGGGCAGATAATAAATGTTGCTCAACAGTATATTGAACTACAAATTATTGCCGATAAACAATATTATTGCTATTATTTTTTGAGACCAAATTAACCACTGATGTAATTACTGTTACTCTTTGGCTTTTAGACCAGCATGAGAGTTGGGATTTTATTTTCTCTGATGTATTGTATGTATTTATTATTTTTATAGTTAAATGTTTTATATTACTGACTCTTCTAGTATGTATGTTTTAACTTCTGTGCAGCACTTTGTGAAACTTATATTGTTTTTTTAAATGTGCTACATAAATAAAGTGGATTGGATTGGATAAAAATAATGCAAGTATATAATTTCAAATGATAACATCCATCCATCCATCCATTTTCTACCGCTTATTCCCTTTTGGGGTCGCGGGGGGCGCTGGAGCCTATCTCAGCTACAATCGGGCGGAAGGCGGGGTACACCCTGGACAAGTCGCCACCTCATCGCAGGGCCAACACAGATAGACAGACAACATTCACACTCACATTCACACACTAGGGCCAATTTAGTGTTGCCAATCAACCTATCCCCAGGTGCATGTCTTTGGAAGTGGGAGGAAGCCGGAGTACCTGGAGGGAACCCACGCAGACACGGGAAGAACATGCAAACTCCACACAGAAAGATCCCGAGCCCGGGATTGAACCCAAGACTACTCAGGACCTTCGTATTGTGAGGCAGATGCACTAACCCCTCTTCCACCGTGCTGCCCCAAATGATAACATATTTGGTATATATTTGTCATGTATTTTAACATTTTAGTTGAAATGTAAACTTTTAAATATCAAGTTAAATAAAACAAACAAATAATGCATACAAAACATACTCTGTCTATAAGGAACATTTTGCACTTGAATACAAATCACACAAAAGCAATAAAATAGTTTCTGTCTCTGTTAAGGAGTGTGAGGGGCCCCCCTCAAATATACACAACCAACACAAAAAATAAAAGAGCTAAATAAAGATATTGTGATCAAACTTATCTCGATTATCATTGTTATTGTGGTATTGTTGCTCAAAAAGTAATCATACATAGGTTAAAATCTTTTACCAAAGTTGTATTTTTTTAATAACTCAAATAAATAGCCACAAAATGTAGTGTACTTTCATAAAACAAAAAGTTTTTCTGGCTTCATAAAAGCCTTATTATTTTTATTCGTCTGTTTAAATATGTTTATCTTCCTCCATTTTATTTTGTAAACGTTTTAAAATGTTTTTTTAATAATTGTCATTTGCGTGATCAGTCTTCTGGTTTATATGACGTGACTTCCTGTTGAATGGATTCCATGTCAATATGTTTGAACTTGACATTGTGGCGTTTATATCGATAACTTTGTGCAAAAATAGCACAGCCTTTGTGTTTAATGTGAATATTGTAGCTCAGTTGTTTAGACAGTAATTAGTTTTTACAAGTATAGACTGGGGAATGACGTTTCCTAATGGGAAAATAGGTTAATGTCTTTTGTTTACGTTTTAGCATTTAAGCTAACTAGCAGGCTAAAACTAGTTGGTCTCCACAATTTTATCAACGTGTGGTAATCAATCATGTTTTTTTTAATCATTTTGATTTAATACGGCAATACTATCCGTCAAGAGTTTTACAGCGGTTTATCATTACTGCCGTGTATTTGTAGTACAAATGCCCGCAACTGCTGAAACCGATGCAATAGAATGACTGCTTTTGTAATCCATAACAACGCATACATATGGCGATTGTCGAAGCTGGATAATCCAATCGCATATCGGCCCAGGCCTATTAAACGATTAATTAAACCAAGGCTAGTCGAGGCAGATGGCCGCCTGTTCAGTGTAGAGTCTTGTGGGGGATTTGTTTGCTCTCTAAATAAAATGGAATCCGTTTGAAAAATGTCACAAAATGACAAAAGACCGCTTCATGCCTACAATATATCAATTAAACTTCTTTATTGGCAGCATTTCAAGGCATTCATCATAAATATCAATGGCATATACAATAATGTGTTTTGCCCCCAAAGATAAGATCATGAGATGAAATTACTGGAATAAACCAGCTGACTGCTGCTGCTGACGACTGTGACGCTTTGCCATCATGCTCCTTTTCGGAATGCCTCGTGGGTGTCACAAGATGTTTTATTGCGAGTTTAGCAAAGATCTTGACTGGAACACAGCACACACACTCCCCATTCACGCATTGACATATGAAAGTCATTTAAGAGAGTTGACTAACTGATCCATTAGGTGCCCACGCCGTCTTGTGAGCGTTCGAACGGCCTCGTGTTAATTACGCACATAATAAGCACTTGGACGCCAACTCACTCGCTCTAATGACGAGCTGGCGTCGCCTTCTTGCTGCTGCTCGTACATCACCGTCTTAATTATTACGCCACTAATGTGTTTCCTGAGATTTACACATACTTTTTCTTGCCAAAGCGCGATTATGGATCTATTACGATTGCCATGGAAATCCACCGTGGCCTCCCAAGGTGACCAAGAAGTTGTTTTTTCATGGCAGCTTATCAAGAGAGGAGGGGGTTATGGTTAAAGTAGCACATGCTGGTTGTTTGATTTATGTGCAGGCTGTAATGACATCATATTCAACTGATGGATGCTTCATAAATTAGATGTCGGCTAATGGAGCCTGCTGGCTTTGTTAGCTTCTCCTTTTCCTTTCCTACTCATTCAACCTCTTGGCTGGGACTTTTTTCAGTCCTGGCATTGACTGCATTCCTTCCAGTCCAATAAACAAGAACCATCAAAGTGTACATTAAAGGGCTTTTCTTTGGTCCTCTTACCTTTTCTCCTCTCCGTCTCAGACTGTCACATTTTCCCCTGCCTCTCCTTCACCTGTTGAATCCTTTAGTCCTTGGCGGCCACATTCCTGGCTACACATTCAATTTCGCACTCAATGCAACATTTTAAAGAGAGAAAAATGTGACAATCCACTGTTGCCGTCTGCAGCCTTCGTTGATGTAGGACAGGCGTCGGGAAAGAAAAGACACATTAACTAAATAGAGCAACAATACAGCTACAATATACAATTTAACAATAAATTCTTCACAACATTATTCTTCACAACAGCAGAAGGATGTATACAATTTTCAGCAATATTACTTAAAGGGGCTGTTTGCAACTTGCACAGTCACATTTTTCAAACCAAAAATATAACAAGAAAACCACCGGCTAACTTATGTTACCACAAGTGGTTTTAACAAAGCATACAGTTGTCATTCATTTTTTGCGGTTAAATGGTACCAGACATGAACACAATAAACACATTTCTGCTAAGTAAGATTATCATTAATAAATCCAGTGCATTAAAACTGTTTCTGACCTTCTAAATACATTTTTAACCTTATTATAGCCCTCTAAACATGAAATGACAGCCGTGTAGTCACGTTTGTACTTGTTTCAACTTTTAATTAATATAGTAGCTTTCACCGTAGTGTCTTTGCTATGGCAATCACTCGGCCACTACAACATGGCCACGACGTGGAAATACTTTGTCACATCCTGGGTAATTCCTCTAAATTAGAACTGAAGGGCTTCTGTGTGCTGCAACCACAATGTGTGTTGTTCTGCAAAAACTTGGTAAACAGTCAAAACTTCGATCATTGGCTTTGTTGTTACTTGGTATTATTCCGTCTTGTTAGCAATGCGAGTTCTGCGTTGTCATTCCACATGGGTCACGCCAAAACTGTGTTATTGATGCCGAAGATGAAGTCCATCTTGGATCAAGAGATTTCATACCCACTTTGCCCAGACATCTGTTAAAAGCTGGTAGCAGTCTCGGTTAGCCTAGAGTGCCGCGCTGGTTAACAGTTGTTTTTTGATAATGCTCGCATCAAAGTTTAACCAATATGGAGATGTGTTATTGATGAGACAGGGGTTGAAGACGAAGTCCATCAAAAAGTTGTTCGACCAAAGTTTGTCAACTTGAGATTGTCCTGGTGGAGATAAAGTAGCTCCAAGATTTGCTAGTTGTGTTCTTAATTAGTAGTGTTCACCCTTTTTCTAAAGCAAATCTTGTCTTTATTGATCGCCAAAATTTAGTAATATAAAATAAGGCAAATACTTCACATATAGTTTATATATTATAATATATAATTTAACACTTGAATTAGGCCAAATATTTGTAGAATATGTTTTTAAAAAGAATCTGTGACGTTGTAAAACGGATATTTGAAGTGACATGTATCTTATCCATAATCTTAGCTGGTCTTGTCGGCCCAAGGAAATAGTTTGCCGTTCATGGCTGTCACTTGCCGCTGTCACGTGCACACGCACACACCTGGAGTGCATGCACACACACAAAAGCAGTCCCCGAGAAGCAACTAACAATTTGCAGTCATGTTGTTACGATAGAGTACACATTCAATGATAACCAACATTATATCATCAACATCATTATATCATTAGCTGAAATCACACAAATCTAATGTGTGTTACAAAGGGCGTATTTACTTCATTATTTGCTAAAAGCCTGAAGAGGGTGGTATATAATCCTTGCAATACTTTGGAAAGTTAGCGCCCTTTCAGCAGCTGTGTAATGGTTGAAAACACATTTTTTTATGTGATTCATTTATTGATTGCTATGAGTAAGATATTGCTTAGTTCAGCAATTATTAATGAGTTCTACGTTTCTGCCAGGTTTTTACACTGGTATGCGCTTCATTTATCTCTAATATCTTATAATATTTTAACCTTTTTCATTTTCTACTAATAATTAATTTAAACATTTCTTCTTCTTTTTTTTACACTAATTATTTTCTTAATTTTTTTTACTCTTACTTTCACGACACCTTTTTATTATAATTTATCTAATCTATATCACTCGGAAAGCTACACTGTCAGTTTTTCTTTTTTTTCCATGTACCGTATTTTTCGGAGTATAAGTCGCACCGGAGTATAAGTCGCACCTGCCGAAAATGCATAATAAAGAAGGAAAAAACATATATAAGTCGCACTGTAGTATAAGTCGCATTTTTGGGGAAATGTATTTGATAAAACCCAACACCAAGAATAGACATTTGAAAGGCAATTTAAAATAAATAAAGAATAGTGAACAACAGGCTAAATAAGTGTACGTTATATGAGGCATAAATAACCAACTGAGAACGTACCTGGTATGTTAACGTAACATATTATGGTAAGAGTCATTCAAATAACTATAACATATAGAACATGCTATACGTTTACCAAACAATCTGTTACTCCTAATCGCTAAATCCGATGAAATCCTATACGTCTAGTCTCTTACGTCCATCCATCCATCCATTTTCTATCGCTTATTCCCTTTTGGGGTCGCGGGGGGCGCTGGAGCCTATCTCAGCTACAATCGGGCGGAAGGCGGGGTACACCCTGGACAAGTCGCCACCTCATCGCAGGGCCAACACAGATAGACAGACAACTTTCACACTCACAGTCACACACTAGGGCCAATTTAGTGTTGCCAATCAACCTATCCCCAGGTGCATGTCTTTGGAAGTGGGAGGAAGCCGGAGTACCCGTAGGGAACCCACGCAGTCACGGGGAGGACATGCAAACTCCACACAGAAAGATCCCGAGCCCGGGATTGAACCCAAGACTACGTGAATGAGCTAAATAATATTATTAGATATTTTACGGTAATGTGTTAATAATTTCACACATAAGTCGCTCCTGAGTATAAGTCGCACCCCCGGCCAAACTATGAAAAAAACTGCGACTTATAGTCCGAAAAATACGGTAATTATTTTGTATTTAATTTTTTTATCTTTGCACACGCCATAATCCATTGCTACACAATCTCTATTCTTTTCTCTATTAATGAAAACATGGTGACATTTAAATACAGGAAGTAAACAAGCTTTTTAATGACAAAATATAAACACATGAACGAAGTTAAACATATGGTGTGAATGAATGACCATTAACAGACATGGAGAAGAGGTAAGATTAAATAAATTCTGCTTCTTTCTACTCCTTTTCAGACTTGTTGAATTGGGCAAATGTAAACATTTGATTTACTTCTATGTGGACTTTGTCGCCTGCAAATAAAACGCAGCATCTCAAACTATTTATTTTCAGAGCTTGATTTTTTTCTTCTTATTTAAACCAGCAGGCGATTTCATCATCTTCTTATTAGGCCTGACTTTGATGTCTCGCTCACAAAACACATTCTATCCCACACGTAGCACGCTAGGCTAATGACATGAGCTTGCACCATATGTATTCCGTCAGGCGTCTTGTAGATGACAGGGAGGCTCACCCCCTCTGAAGAATGCACGGGAGAGGATTAAGATGTCCGTCTCATAACGAGCTCTGGATGCACGTTAATTGAAAGAGACAAAGCTGTGTGTTATTGTGTGCGTGCTGTGTGTTATTGTGTTTTTTACAGGCTTTAGTAAACACATCTATTGCTTTCATAAACATAAAAAATAGCATCTAGCAGTTCAGATGTTTGTCTATGCCTGTAGATCTGTAACAGAAGAGGCTAACTTCTATTGTACATTTGTGTTTGTTTGTGCAGGCGGTCGGAGGAGGAAGTAGACATGGACAAGGTGACGGCCGCCATGGTGCTGACCAGCCTGTCCACCAGCCCTCTGGTCAGGAGCCCGCCTGTCAAAGTCAGCGGTGAGCGTCACTTAATTTTATTTTGAATAGATATACGGACATCAAAGAGTTTGCCCACTGGAACTCTGTTACTAACCAAAACAGCAGCGCCTACCACGTTATGTGAAGACTCCAGTACAATGACAGCAGATCACTCCGCAATGTTGTGTGAGTGAGTCTTTTAAATTCCGGTTAGCTATGTACACCTTATGTCCACCCTGACTCCTCTTTTCATGCTGTTTCTCTGTCATTTTTAAATAGGCCAATTTGGTGTTGGAGAGTATCACTCACAAAAAGCTTCTTTTATTAAGCTAATATTGAGAAGAAAACGTCTCACAGCACATTCATTTTCCTTTGTGGTCATCAACCACAACACATTTGTGTGAAGTGCACACTTGTCTTAATTTATTAGATTTTCCTACCATGAATGTTTTTATTCAGAGGCCCTGAGTGGATCCTGGAAAGAGAACGGCTCAGCGGGACCCTTCACGCCGTCCAGCAACAGCTCTTCGGGGGGCTACTGGAGCTGGTCGGCCCCTAGCGACCAGTCCAATCCATCCACGCCCTCCCCGCCGCTCTCGGCTGACAGCTTCAAGCCCTTCCGTGTGCCCAGTCTGGGCGGCGTGGGAGGCGGCCCTACGGGGCCAGAGGACCCCAGCCTGGACGAGCAGGACGGCAGCAGCCTGCTCTTTGACGAGCCCATACCACGCAAGCGCAAGGTGGGGACGACTCATATCTACCTGCATGCGTGCGTGCGCACACTCTCATACATACATACATGTACATACATACTGTACGTTTATGCCTGGTGGCTACTTGCTACTTATTACTTACTACCGTATTTTTCGGAGTATACGTCGCACCGGAGTATAAGTCGCACCTGCCGAAAATGCATAATAAAGAAGGAAAAAAACATATATAAGTCGCACTGGAGCACGGCCAAACTATGAAAAAAACTGCGACTTATAGTCCGAAAAATACGGTACTTGCTTATTTTGCTACTTACTTAGATCACAGTTATCATAATTATCACAGAATTGTTGAATGTGCTCAAAAAGGATTGATACACACTTATAACCAAGTCTTATTTAAAACATTTAATACAATGAATAAATAGCCACACAATATAATTTCTTGGCAGAAGAATTTTGTTTTATGATAATATTGTTCTGGCTACTGAAGAGCCATATTATTTTTATTTGAGTTGTTATGTGTTTATCTTCTTCCGTTTTAATTTATTTAAAATCTAAGTTTTCATGTTTTTCAATGATAAAGAAAAAAAACCTGTGTTGGGTGTGTTACGTTCAGAGTATGTGACGTCATGCAAATTCACTTTCTGATGTCACATTATTTTGAGTGTCGAACGAGCTCTCTAAGAGAGCAGCCTGTAGGTTCAATGTGCACAACTGAATATCTTAGTCGCTCAGACAGTAATGTGTTTCAGGGAATGGGGAATGTTATTTTCTAATGGGGAAAGACGTTACTGTCTCTTGTTTTCATGTTAGCATTTAAGCTAGTTAGTGCTAGCTTGCTTCTCCAATTTATGAGCAGTGTCACCAAACCGTGAGTTTATCAAAGTGTTATCAATCACTGCTTGATGATAATTGTCGTTTAAAAAGGTAATACTAATCGTGGGAAGTTTTACCGCGGTTTATCATCAAACCGCGTTACATCCGTTCTTGCTACTGACTTGCTATTTTGTACTTACTACTTCCTTACTTATGACTTGCTACTTACTTACTACTTGCTTAGTTGCTTGCTTACTTACTACTTATCCACTTGCATTGACAGCAGTTACTTTAAGTTGAGATAAAGGATTGCACCATTCAGTAGCAGCCAGCAGAGAGCGCAGTTCAATCAAACCCTAGTTTGACACTAGTTTGCTGCCTAGATGGGCTACAGTGATGTGAAGAGGTTTATCTCGCCATCTTTTTGTCCTGCCTTTCCCCCTTTTCTTTTGTTCAAGCAAGGGGGGGCAATGTTTCATTGCTATTAAACCAAGACGGACGATACACAAAATAATAAATCAATCATATTTCTCAAATATAAAAAAACAAAAACATTATTTCAACAAGGTTCCCTCGACAAATCAAAAAGTGCAAAAAAATGTTGGGGTAAAATATATATAATTAAATATAGACATAATAAAAAGACGTTTTAAAAATTAAAAAAAAGAACAATTTTGTAAAATATTTTTGGGGAGTTGATATTTTAAACAAATGTGAATTTATGTTAACAATAACAAGGTTGTTGGACCTATTTTGCTGTGATGTAAATATAAATATTGTGTTACCTATCATCCAGTCTCCACTGGATGATAGGCTGAGATGAACGTGCAGCATTGAGCTCCTGTGGCTTCTTTGTTATGAACACACGTATACACACCTGCACACATTACTGCAGCTCATGCCTGCACTCTGCTGACATCTCATCATAACCTGAGCTCAGTGTCACTCCCCCTCCATCTTTTCTTCCGCTCCTTATCAGCGATGCTGGTTTGTCCCCGTCACCATCATCCTTCCTTCATCCACGTTGCATGTGGCAATATAACGACTGCAACATGGATGGCCTCTCGCTGTGTTAACTGGGAAGCAACACAAAGCAGAGCAGACATTTGTGCGGCACAAGCAAGGCTGTAAATGAAGAATTAAATCGAGGAGCGGTGGGAAAACAAGAGGAGAACAAGGTCTCTGGATCACAACAAAGACCACGCTTACATTACATGCATGTTACATGCATGAAGGCAATGTCACACATGAAACCATCCCCCTATTTAATCAGCTGTGTAATAGGACTTTATATGGATGAAAATGCTGCACAGGCACAATGCACCAGGGACATGATTATGTTTTTTTTTTGAGAGGAGACAAAACATCTTGTCAATATGAAATCCGCCTCCCCACGAAGAGCGGCTTTATTAAAAGATCAACGCCCTACTGGTGGACGTTGCTGTAATGACATTTGTGTCGTCTGTGCAGAACTCCATGAAGGTGATGTTCAAGTGTCTGTGGAAGAACTGTGGCAAAGTGCTGAGCACGTCCGCTGGCATCCAGAGACACATCCGTACCATCCACTTGGGGTGCGACACACACACTAATAAGCACACACACACACACACACACACACGTTTTAACCTCAACTTCCTGTTCAGGCGTAACTGCGACTCCGACTGCAGCGACGGCGAGGAGGACTTCTACTACACAGAGATCAAGCTCAACACCGATTCTGTGGCCGAGGGCCTTAGCAGCTTGTCGCCCGTCTCGCCCTCCGTCCTCTCCCCAGTTTCACCTTTGACCCCGGCCCTCAGCCAGCAGCCCGACTCCCACAGGCCACCGCTGCCGCCGCCACCCTGCGATGCCAAGGAGCCTCACGCTGGCAGCGCCACACCGCTTAGCCGCTCCGCGCCCAGCGCGCTCTACCTCATCCACACGGACCACGCCTACCAGGTGATGCCACGCCCTCCACACCCCTCCTTATTTATAGCCCCTTTTGACCATTTGACTTCCGCTCTCAGGCTACGGCCCCTGTGTCCATCCCATCCAACGGCAGTAACACGGTTGGCTCCGCCTCCAACAGCTTCACTCCCACCAACAGCTCCAGCTTTAGCATCTCCTGGCAGTCGCCGCCCGTCACGTTCACAGGCAACACGGTGAGGAAACAAATTATATATTTAGATATTTGTGCATGATACAACATTAGCTTTACAATTATGTGAAATATTATGCTTTAATGCGGTAAAGAGTAGTGGTGAAGAAGGAGCTGAGCCGGAAGGCAAAGCTCTCGATTTACCGGTCGACCTACGTTCCCATCCTCACCTATGGTCATGAGCTTTGGGTCATGACTGAAAGGACAAGATCACGGGTACAAGCGGCCGAAATGAGTTTCCTCCGCCGAGTGGCGGGGCTCTCCCTTAGAGATAAGGTGAGAAGCTCTGTCATTCGGGGGGAGCTCAAAGTAAAGCCGCTGCTCCTCCACATCGAGAGGAGCCAGATGAGGTGGTTCGGGCATCTGGTCAGGATGCCACCCGAACGCCTCCCTAGGAAGGTGTTTCGGGCACGTCCGACCGGTAGGAGGCCACGGGGAAGACCCAGGACACGCTGGGAAGACTATCTCTCCCAGCTGGCCTGGGAACGCCTCGGGATCCCCCGGGAGGAGCTGGACGAAGTGGCTGGGGAGAGGGAAGTCTGGGCTTCCCTGCTTAAGCTGCTGCCCCCGCGACCCGACCTCGGATAAGCGGAAGAAGATGGATGGATGGGCGGTAAAGAGTGTTTTGCACTCTTTACACTCTTTTAATCCAATATAGTAATACTGCCTGAGGATGAGCCAATCAGTGGGCACGATACTGAACGTGCTAGCACGCTCACTCTGATTGGTTTGGTCTTCTCTAGTGACCAATACTACTGCAGTATTTTAAATGCTATTTACCCTTTTTCATGCTTAAAAGGGCTTTACATAGGACGAAAACATTGTAGAATATGCTTTTAAATAATGCTTTGTAGCCCAAAACAATCTGCAATCAATATTTGAAGCGTGTGATGTGGCGAGGGACGACTCTAGTGACTTTAGTCACATCTTAAAAATATTGTGAATGACAATACTTTATTAACACTGTCAAAGGATTATAGTGTTAATTGCAATTAATTGCATTTTATTTTTAGTTAACTCGTAATTCATCACAAACAGAGGTTTTTCTTATCTTTTAAGTGCACCTTCAACAGATAATTTTCCTTAACATCGGACTGCACAATTTTTTTTATTTTTATACAAATGTTTGTTTACTAAACATTATGCTTTTTTAAACCGTGCAACACAAAATGGACACAAACACAGGAAACTTTGGTTAACTCGTTTTTATTGTGTGTACCATTGACAGCCCTAGATATTACACAAATCAAATAATATGAAGCATAATTTAATACATTCTTTCACTTTTGTTAAATTCAATAGGCTAAAAATATGGAATGAAAATCATTAGTAAAATAACATTTAGAGCCGCCTCTTCATAGATAAGTTCCTGTGAATATTCTGTGATCGCAAAAAGCCGCTGCCTGACCGGGGCTCAGAAAATCTGCAGAGACTCCTCCCACCCCCACCATGGACTGTTTTCACTGCTGGACTCTAGAAAGATGTTCCGCAGCCTCTGTAGCAGAACCTTCAGGTTCTGTAACAGCTTCTTCCCTCAGGCCATACGACTCTTGAACGCATCATAATAATCCCCTCACTTTCCCCCCAAAAATGGATTAACTGGCTGGAATATAAAGACAATATAACATACATCCAAAAACGTGGATGCATATGCAAAAGTGCAATATATTTATCTGTACAGTAATCTATTTATTTATATCTGCACCTTATTGATTTTTTATCCTGCGCTACCATGAGCTAATGCAACGAAATTTCGTTCTTATCTGTACTGTAAAGTTCAAATTTGAATGACAATAAAAAGGAAGTCTAAGTCTAAGTCTAAATGCCCAGCAGTTTGTGGTAGGATTTGCTACACATCTTAAAATAAAGCTGGGACTATTTGACTGTCAGCTACTGACGTTGGAGCTGTCTGTTTGATCCTGTTGTTGTTTTTTTAGCGAGTAAGCTAACCAAGCATGATGTTGTTGTTAAAATGTGAGTGCAATGTTAGCATGTAGCTTACATAGCTATGCTAGTGTCGCTAACATCTGTGTTCTCCTGTCCCACTCCTTATGTGATAAATGTCATCTGTTATGTTGTGCAGAGTTACAGTGTGTGTATGTTAAAAAGTGGATAAAGAACACAGTAACGCTTCTTGGAAACACCACAAGCTTTGTCTCAATTCGGGGGCTGTATCCTTCCATACGGTCGACAAAGTGTTGGTCCTGGCGAGAATCCTCCAGCAACGGTTGGACCGATATGAATTGGGACGGTCTCGCCTACGGGACACTTCCTGGTTACGCCTGTTGTCCCTACCCTTACATTTACGTCACATATCTGCTGCTCAGTCACGCGAGGTTGAATAATGACAAACTTAAGAAAAGAATGTCGAGAGATGGTGGTCATTAAGATGTGTCATGTGTTGACAAGCATTCTAAAGCTGTTATTCCTAATTATTAGTTAATGATGGATTTATTGGTATGCTTGTGAATGCTTGTTGTAGTGGGACATATACCTATATAAATACTAGACAATCCAAGAGATGTCCCGGAAAGAGTCCATCCATACAGCAACACCACACAATCTTACTTTATAAATATGTAATTCAAAATGGATGTACTTTTCTAATTTTGTCAATTTGGTTGCATTAGGGGCAGCACGGTGGAAGAGGGGTTAGTGCATCTGCCTCACAATACGAAGGTCCTAAGTAGTCTTGGGTTCAATCCCGGGCTCGGGATCTTTCTGTGTGGAGTTTGCATGTTCTCCCCGTGACTGCGTGGGTTCCCTCCGGGTACTCCGGCTTCCTCCCACCTCCAAAGACATGCACCTGGGGATAGGTTGATTGGCAACACTAAATTGGCCCTATAGTGTGAATGTTGTCTGTCTATCAGTGTTGGCCCTGCGATGAGGTGGCGACTTGTCCAGGGTGTACGCCGCCTTCCGCCCGATTGTAGCTGAGATAGGCTCCAGCGCCCCCCGCGACCCCAAAGGGAATAAGCGGTAGAAAATGGATGGATGGATGGTTGCATTAGAGCCAATAATAGTAAATATTGGGATAGCATAATATTATTATTATCATATACCGTATTTTTCAGAGTATAAGTCACTCCGAAGTATAAGTCGCACCAGCCGAAAAAGCATAATAAAGAAGGAAAAAAACATATATAAGTCGCACTGGAGTATAAGTCGCATTTTTTGGGGAAATGTATTCGATAAAACCCAACACCAAGAATAGACATTTGAAATGCAATTTAAAATAAATAAAGAATAGTGAACAACAGGCTGAATAAGTGTACGTTATATGACGCATAAATAACCAACTGAGAACGTGCCTGGTATGTTAACGTAACATATTATGGTAAGAATCATTCAAATAACTATAACTTATAGAACATGCTATACGTTTACCAAACAATCTGTCACTCCTAATCGCTAAATCCCATGAAATCTTATATGTCTAGTCTCTTACGTGAATGAGCTAAAAAATATTGGGCGTGGCGAAGTTGGGAGAGTGGCCGTGCCAGCAATCTAAGGGTTACTGGTTCAATCCCCACCTTCTACCACACACGTCCGTTGTGTCCTTGAGCAAGACACTTCACCCTTGCTCCTGATAGGCCTGGTTAGCGTCGTGCATGGCAGCTCCCGCCATCAGTGTGTGAATGTGTGTGTGTGAATGGGTGAATGTGGAAAATAGTGTCAAAAGCACTTTGAGTTCCTTAAAAAAAAGGTAGAAAAACGCTATATAAGTACGACCCATTTACCATTTACCATTAAATAATATTGGATATTTTACGGTGATGTGTTAATAATTTCACACATAAGTCACTCCTGAGTATAAGTCCAAAGTCCCCGGCCAAACTATGAAAAAAACTGCGACTTATAGTCCGAAAAATACGGTAATTATTTGCAATGAAGGCAGAAGAAATTAATCACAACAACTGCAGTTTGAGCACATGAGTTTATTAATTTGTATATGTTATAAAAATACTTTGTTTATAAATGATCATCCAAACTGGTATATACGTGTTTTGTAACATTTATTTTTGCTCGGTGGTTTGTCCAAGTCCTCCTTGATTATTCTGCACAGGAACAAAAAAAACTGAAAAGTTAAACACGAGATCACAATAATCATTAATAGAAGTAAACATTGTTAAATAACATGTCGTCTACACAAAAAAACACAATAGCTACTAGAGGGATTCAGATTTTTGAAGGGCGAGCGTCATCGTTCACCAAAGCACTACACGTAATATTTCCTAACTATTGAAGGGAAAATAAGATTGCACCGGCTGTGACACGATGGAGAAATACTTTGAGTCAGTAGATAAGAAGTCCTTTCGTCGTTATAAGGAGAAGCCCAATGCCGTAATTGGATGCAAATGTGTAAAACGCAAGGACAGTACAAGATTGACAAGTCTGAGTGGCAGAGACCATGCGCGACATCTTCCCCGATGTCTCATACTTGGACTTTGAACTACTTAGTTGTTCAACCCAGCCCATTTTACACTTTAAAAGACTTTCAAAATTATAAGAGTATAGCTAAGGCGGCTTTGTCTGTATATAAACCCAGTGGACACTTTTTGAATTGAGACAGCTTTGGCGCACCGCGATAACGTCAGCGCCCCACAAATGCGCACTGCAAAGGATGCAGCCACCGAATTGAGACACAGCTACACTCTGTCGTAGACGAAAACAGCTCATTAGCGTTAAAGCTACAGGCACACAAAACTGTGTGTTCCCAGTATGGCTTATTAAAAGCATTTTTGAAAGGTATTAATCCAGCATCTGGCAGTACACTATTGTGGGACAAACATGTTTAAAATGATTCTAACCTAAGATTTTTGTATTGTTTTTCACAGATGTCTCCCAGTAAGAGTCATGGCTTCGGTGAGCAACGTTCCCAGACCATCGCGGTCCTCTCGTCCCCGCCCAGAGCCACCACGGCCCTCAGGTACAAGCGCTGCGTTCTTCCGGAAGCACAATAAAACACACGTCAAATGTTGCACCGTTTCTCTTTGCAGTCGTAAAGTGCGCGGCGAAGGCAAGAAGTGCCGCAAAGTGTACGGGATGGAGAACCGCGACATGTGGTGCACCGCGTGCCGCTGGAAGAAGGCCTGCCAGAGATTTACAGACTGAGTCTGACGTCTCGTAAAACCTCGCGCCTCGCGTCATTTAACGTGGGGGGAAGGGGCGGAGCCTCATTTTGCATGCATTCTCTTCAGCTCAGAAATCGCAAATCTGTCCGTCAAGCTCCGGCTCCGCCTCCTCGCAACTCAGCAAGCAGATCCATTCCAGCAGTCGGCGGAAAAACCAGGATGTTCCCCCGCCTAGCCCCGCCATTTCTTTCAATCCCGCTTTTTGGGAAAACCCAGTGCAGCTAAACTGTGTACGATTTTTCTTTCTCGTTTGCATCTTTTCAGTGTTTTGGAAAGTTCTGTTTTTAAGACCAAGGAACAAAGAGTACAAAAATACTGAAAGCTTTTTGGTTTTGGCAACAGTTTTTTTTTGTACGCAAAAGAAGACTGAAACGCTTTACTGACATTTTGTAGAAGGACTTCCTCTACATCTCGTCTTTTAAGGACTTCTCCCGAGATGATGCGTCGGTGTCACGTCCTGTCCTAGCTTGCTAGCGCACCTGAGCCCGGAGGGAACACCTGGCGACTTTGCTTTCTTTGTTTTATCAGGTATTGGGATGCTAATTCGAGCAAAAACCAGCAGCTCCTTTTGGATTGTTTTTGTTTTATCGCAACCAAAAGCTCTTTTGTTTAATTTTTGTTGCGGTGTCATGCTTACGCTTCTTTTTTTTCTTTTTTTTGGTCAAACCAAGATACTTTGACGACAAAAAAGAAACGTGCAACACCTTAAAGCCCCTACTTTGCCCTTCTCCTTTTCCCCAAGGGAGCAAAACACTTTTTTATTTTAGTTTTGTTTCTCTAGTAAGCTCACCAAAGGAGGAGGGCCTAAAACCAAACAAGAGACACTTATCGCAGCACTTACTACATTTGTTAGCGTCTGAGCGTCAATTCCATGCTCAAAAATGTATAAGCAGGAAGTCATGTGACATCACAGGAAGTTAGCTCGGTGGAAAAGCACTTGATTAGGTCACTGTGTATTTTTGTTTTTGTTCGTCAAATTGATTTGTTCCTGTCGCTTGTTGGCGAAAAACATCGTTCAAGCCAAAAAAAAAAAAGTTTACAGATTTTGTCTGATGCGACATCACGTAACACATACAGTATATCTTTTTTTGTGTGAATTTTCATCATATTTTTGATGTTCTTTTTGTTGCATTCATTCTCTGTTGATACAATGTGTAAGTAGTTTGCTCGTTAACTAACCACGACACAGGTGGTCCAACCTGTCACGCTTCTGGTGCTTCGGAATGGAGCGCCGACCTTAACGGTGCTTCCCTAAAGAACAAAAACAGAATAATCGTTGTGCTTCTTCCGCATGGTTCCGTTGGGAATTAACTAAAAAAAAAGTATCCATTGTTGACAAATCCTATATATCATCGAAGAAAACCATTTAAACATCTGTTTTTATTTGAGTCATTTCCATATAAATCTATATTCCCTTTTTATTTCATGGCTTTTGTTTTTTTGTTGTTTGGTTGCCATCAAGACAAAACATTGTGTATAACGCGACGTCAGCTGGAACGCTGTGTCCGCACACGAGCGTGAAGTACGCCCCCGTAAAGCATTTCGGCAGAACGAAGCCACGTCCCTACGACCATCCCTGGAAAACTTTCTGTCCGCTTTTTTTAAGCCCCGCCCCTTTGCCGTCAACTTTAAAATCCATTCTGATCCTGACTGTACGTTTTCTGCCAAAGTCCTTGGAAGTGCTATTCAACATCATGACATGCTGTTTTCTCCATCTTTTGTACGTGTTGCTACGAAAAGACAACATGAACATGAAGAGAAATAGCAGCTTCTCTGAGGTTGTACGGAGTCCATTATTCCACTTTGGCAAGCAAACAGGAGTTTAGAACATTCCAAAAAACAACATTCGGCAATTACATTACAATATTTATTATTAAACAATGTATTGATCCTTTATTTTCCTTTTTAAGCTAATCCCGTTGTTTGATTACAAAACCGTAAAGTTTTAGTGAGGAACCGAAAAAAATTTATTTATTTATTTTCCAAAACCAATTGCGTAATCCGATTGTTGGCTACATAAGTAATGCATTGCAGAAAATGTGCAAAATAGGTCCTGGAACAAGTGCTTTTGTAGATTGTATTATTATTCATACAGTATATGAACTCGTCGAAACACTTACTGTTGACATCACAATACAGTATAGACACACAACCAGCCATGCAGTTTAGGCTAATAAAGGTTTATAACGTATTTGTTTTGCTTTGTTTCCTGGTACGTTAAAAGAAATGCTAAAATAACCCCAATTTATCTACCTTCTCTACCTTTTCCAGAATACTGGTGTTCTGGTGAGACGTTAATGTGAAACGTATTTCACATGACTACAATCGTTATCCTAAATAGCGCTTTATATATTTAAAAAAAAAAGATTTACTTTATTTTTGTGTTTTGTCATTTAATATACATGTTTCACACTGCAAATAATCAAATGTATGATTTATAGGGTTATAGTGTTTCCTTTTTGCTGGGAAACCGAAAGCGCTGCTGGCATGCCTTGTGGCGTGATTGTCATCTTCACATCCATCCATCCATCCATTTTCTACCGCTTATTCCCTTCGGGGTCGCGGGGGGCACTGGAGCCTATCTCAGCTACAATCGGGCGGAAGGCAGTGTACACCCTGGACAAGTTGCATCTTCACATGAACTTGAAAAAAATCCTACATTAGATATTTTAATTGTGTGTAGTGTGAAACGAGTATATTAAATGACAAGATACAACAATATATCGTTATTTAGTGTAACAATTGCACTCAGGTGAGAGTAGCGAATGCATTTCTGCATTGTTTGAACGCAGATACAACCGCTGTGGGAAATTTGCCTACCGTTCACAATCATTTTGAGAGACTTTTTTTTAGGATCTTAAAGATGATTAGATTTAGATTTAGATGTATTGGTCCCCGTTGGGGAAATTCATTTTCACTGCCGTACATTTAAATAGACATTACACATCACAAACAAAAATAACAAAAAGACATCATACATGACCAACACATTTACAGGCTTGTCAGACAGGTCGGGGCCTGCTGTTTAGGGCAGCTAGAGGGATAAAACACGCTTGCAAAATGTGGCTACCGCCGTAGCCTTCAAAGCCCTCTAAATCAACTTCAAAAGCCTTCATCAACGTTTGATATACACACTGCAAGTCTATATATATCATTTAGTAACTAGACAATATGTTCAATATTTACAGTATTTTGGTCATTTTATTATTTCATGCATTACTGGAACTTCTTTCCAGCATTTATTTCCGTTTCATAGCAGCGCACTTCTGACTTCCGGCAACTAATGTGTGTTCCTACTTCCGTAAACAAAGGCGAGTGTGTTGTATTCATGGCAGACAATGAAGACGACTAGTTTTGGACAAATGAGGATTCACAACCTTATCTTTTTGAAGCTGAATATACGGAGGAGGCTGTTTATAGAAGCGAGCACGAACAGAGGGTGAAACGTTGTAACAGATGGAAGCCGAGAGAGTGAGATCGGCTTGACTTGCATGTAAATGGCGTGCTTACCCAAAATCAACTGGACAAAACCCTCAGCTGGACCAAACAGACAACTCTTGTGAGTCACTTTATATTGATGAAGATACATGCAAGCACACCATGCTTGTTATTACGACTACATGCACTGTGGAGCTAGCTGTGTACAAACAATACATGAAACGTGGGCTAATACATGTCTAAAGGTGGGGGAAATCATTGATTTTTAGATGCATCGCAATTCTGACATGGACAATTATAAAACTGACCAATAAACGTCAATAATCGATTTATTTACCGGAAATAAAGTAATGCAGACAGTTCTAACATATGGCTGACCACAGCAAGCCACCTCACCGAGAGATCTGACCAGCTCCTTTATTTTAGGGCACTTATGTTCCAGTTTTGCACACTTTCATTAATTTAATAAATGTGGGAATTAATTCAACTGATTCTTATTACCAATGCACTGCTTTTTAAAGTTGCTAGTCATAAACGCTTATTTAGTGAAACAAAAATAAGTGTAAACCCAATATAAATAGATTAAAAACTCAATATAAATAGATTAAAGATACATTAAAAATCGAGTTTTCATCAAATTGTAGCTGCTGAATTGTAATGGAATCGTGAGGTGCCAAAGATTCCCACTTCTAGTAATGTGATTGTTGATGTTTTTCAGTCAGTACAGACTGGTGTCCTATCACAGTGTGTCGTGTATTAGAAACTCAAAAGTCATTCAGCTGCTGACGCAGTATTTAGCTTACGGCTAACGCGGTCGTATGCGTCCTAAGACGATGTGTTACTACGCTAGAAAAAGAGTTCCTCCGTGTTCGCTCTTCCAATAACAATGTTGCGACAGTTTGGTAATTATACAGCTTACGCAATGTCAATGAAGTATTGTTGGCGGTTTTTGGATGCATTTTTCAAGTGAAACAGAATTAATTGCTCCCATTAGCTGCGTTATACGGGGCAGTATAGCTCGGTTGGTGGAGCGGCCGTGCCAGCAACTTTAGGGTTCCAGGTTCGATCCCCGCTTCCACCATCCTAGTCACTGCCCTTGTGTCCTTGGGCAAGACGCTTTACCCACCTGCTCCTAGTGCCACCCACACTGGTTTAAATGTAACTTGGATATTGGGTTTCACTATGTAAAGCGCTTTGAGTCACTAGAGAAAAGTGCTATATAAATATAATTCACTTCACTTCACATTGCTAGTCACCTAGAATGAGGCGATATTCACAAATTGGAATACAAAAGAAGAAGAAAAACGTTAAAGTTAAAGTGCCAATGATTGTCACACACACACACTAGGTGTGGCGAAATTATTCTCTGCATTTGACCCATCACCCTTGATCACCCCCTGGGAGGTGAGGGGAGCAGTGAGCAGCAGCGGTGGCCGCGCCCGGGAATCATTTTTGGTGATTTAACCCCCAATTCCAGCCCTTGATGCCGAGTGCCAAGCAGGGAGGTAATGGGTCCCATTTTTATAGTCTTTGGTATGAACTCACGACCTACCGATCTCAGGGCGGACACTTTAACCACAAGACCACAGTCTTTTTTTCTCTCAGGATTGTGAACCATTGGCAAAATTCCACCCAAAAAAAGAAGTGCAGTTCCACTTTACGATGCGCCTGTTAGCTAAACGGAAGTTTTGTTCATCTTTTTAGGGTTAGTGGGCGCAAAACCCCCCAAAACAGCTCGTAAACAGGTCTTGAATTGAAAGAAATAAAAAGGTAATTTTATTCGCTAACAAGACTTGGGAGCTCCCAGCCCAGAGACAGTGTGGCTCCTGGTCCTAGCACTAAAAGAGCAATGCTAACAAAGATGGCGTCTTGACATTAGGAGCCCAACAAACCCAATTAAAAATGAGCGTGATGGGAATACTGGTCATGTGACGGGAATACTTATGAGGAGCCGCTTTTGTTCTCTTTGCTTGTGTTTACCCGCTTGGATGACGCCTACGTCCCCCCCAAAAAATGTCCAGGTGGTGATTTATAAGCTGAATGATGACAATAACACAAAATGTCATTATTTCGCTTTTGGGAAAGGCGTTAAAATGAAGATGTGTGAGTTAGGAGAGTAAATCTATACATGCATGTTGTATTCACAGCCCATTTGAAACAACACCGTTCACATGTTGACAGTTTTAGAAGCTTGTTTACAACATGCAGTGACAAGTGTCGGCCCCAAGAGGGAGACATTCGTAACCGAATCAACACAGTCCTGCTCAGCTCAGTGTGTCACGTGACTCTCATGGGAGATTTGTTTATTAGTTCAGGATTCACTTCGGCTCCGGAATCACACTCTTCTTCATTTTAATGACAACTCAAGCACATATTTGGATTTAATGTGGGTTAGTTTTAGTTATCAAACTTGATTCATCCAGTCAGAATCTGGATGTGAATATAGATATATTTAATGACAAATTAATGAACTTCCTGTCATGATGTGGATCCAGTGAAACATGAATATAAATCATGAAGTAGTAAACGGATTTGAATCAAACCATTTTTTGGGGCTTTTCACTACAGTCAAAGTTTATCCAAATCCAGAATCCCAGTTAAAGTCCAGAAAATGTTTTGATGAAAATGAAGATGAATTATGACCCAAAAACAAATTAATTTTCATTTGGAACCGGATCAATTTTAGTCAAAGTCTAGTGTGGAGCTTTTGATCAGGATTTTTTCCCCCAACACTCCAAATGTTGTGAACCAGTTATGTTCAAATGTAGGTCTTGATCATCTGAATCTGTTTCCAGAGTACAAGTAGAGACGTGAACCGATTTCAGTTCAATCTGATCAAATCAGTTTTTTTTTTAGCTTGATAAGGATCAATTTTTAAGTTGATTTAAGTCTGATTTCGATGCAGTTTGTTGTGAAATGATTCTCTTGGGATCATTTTAGTAGCAAGACCCCAAAATGTTAACACATTCAGATCAAATCTGATTTGAACAGGATCCAATTTTGAAAAGTGAATCTGATTCCAATGCAGTTTGGTATGTTTGAGCCAAGAGTGAATGTTTTCACTTTTGATAATGATTTGAAAGGACAGATTTTGAATCTGGATTCTTTTAATAACAAGATCCAAAAATGTGAACATATTTGGATTGAATCTGGTTTGTAGCTTGATCAGGATCCATATAATGTTTCCTTACAGACATAAACTAAAAAATAAAATAAATAAAAAAATAAAAACTGAACCAGTTTGGAGGACATTTTAGTATAGCTACAACATGCCCCAATAGGATCCAGATTTTAGATCCGGATCATTTTGTATTGGATCAAATCTGGTTAGTAGTTTGATCATGATCCATTTTTAAGTTGATTTAAGTCTCATTTCATTGCAGTTTGTCAACTGATTCACTTTGGATCGTAATCTGGACAAACCTAATGTCTTATTTTGTAGAAAGACCCTCAAATGTGTACAAATTGAGATTAAATCTGGTTTGTATTTTGACCAGGATCCAATTTTTTTGTAAATTTGGACAGTTAACATGATTTCGGAGCTGTTTGGTGAATGGATCCACTTTTGATATGGATGGACATCATTTGGATCTGGATCCTTTTTCTAAAAAAAATACCCCACAATGTAAACAGATTTAGATTAAATCTGGTTTGTAGCTAGATCAGAATCCAGATCATGTTAGATTACAAACAACATTTAGAAAAAATGAACCAGTTTGGATAAAATTGTGTAGATAAAGTGTGATCCAACATGATTTAGATCCAGATTTTTGATGTGATCATTTTGGAAGAATAAGCATATGTAAACACATACAGATCCAAATCTGGTTTGTAGCTTGATCATGATCCTTTTTAATTGGGGAAAAGATTGTGAATTGATTCACTTTGGATCGTGCTCCGAAAGTGGAATTTCCGTCGTATGAATTTTTGATGGCATCAAAAGATGCAAATTGATCTGGATTCAATCTGGTGTGTGCTGATTTTTGATTTGGATTTTTTTTTGGGAGGAGATACAGAAATAATCCAAAACGTTTTATCCGAATTTGGATCCACCAATCTAAATACTGAACGGGTTTTCATGAAAACTGGATCATTTTTCTAACAACAGATTTGAATCTGGATCCAGATGTAAACGCAGAATGTTGTGCTGGGAAATGAGACGTTTTTTTTCCTCATTAAACACGAATATGGGGATGCTACTTTTACTTCATTGTGCTGCTTGGACTTGGAGGCGTGTCTCCATGGCAACCATGTTGACGGGTGAAAGGGGAGAGTGGGCGGTCCTTCCCACAGGCGGGAAAGAAGCGACTTTTTGGAGGGAATTTTGGATTCCTGAATGTGCCTTGACTGAGCTTCTTGAGGGAAGCGACCATGTTGGAATGTGCGGTGCTGGCTAGCCAGAACGTCTGTGAGGTTAAGCGTTAGACTTTTGTACTCGCTTGTAAATATTGTAGGGTTTTTTTTCCCCCGTTTTGGGGGAGTTTTTTTTGCTTCCGTTTTCTCCCTTCCTACAAAGGGCTTGTAGATAATTCCTCGTCGGTGTGGTGGTGCCATGTTTGGTAAATCACGGAAAGCCTCACTAACTCAGCAAGCGAGCAGCGCCTACGGCAGCCAATGAGATCGTTCGCTCTACAGCACGAGCGCCGTCGGCTTTATTTAGCCTGACCTCCGTTTGAAAAAAACATTGAATATCGGAAACGACTTGTGAATATGCAACCGGGACGTTCCCATTGGCTGCGAGCGGACTACAAAGATGACCTCAAGAACTCGATGACTGTCATACAGTGCGTGTAAATAGTCCACCCCCAGTGCATGTTGCATGCTAACATTCACCTCCTTGTTGCGTGTCGTCCACCAACTCTTTAATAAAACACATTTTACATAACCTTCCACCTGAAACCTCAAAATACACACCATTTGAGGGGAAAAAACACCCTCGTTTTGAGTTTAAGTGACAACAAAACATTACCATACTTGCCAACCCTCCCAATTTTCCCGGGAGACTCTCGAATTTCCATGCCCCTCCCGAAAATCTCCCAGGGCAACCATTCTCCCGAATTTTTCCCGATTTCCGCCCGGACAACAATATTGGGGGCGTGCCTTTACAGGCACTGCCTTTGGCGTGTCCAGTTTTCCTCCATACAAACAGCGTGCCGGCTCAGTCGCATAATACGTGCGGCTTTTATACACACACATAAGTGAATGCATGCATACTTGGTCACACTGAGGGTGGCCGTATAAACAACTTTAACACTGTTACAAATATGCGCCACACTGTGAACCCACACCAAACAAGAATGACAAACACATTTCGGGAGAACATCCGCACCGTAACACAACATAAACACAACAGAACAAATACCCAGAACCCCTTGCAGCACTAACTCTTCCGAGACGCTACAATATACACCCCCCCCGCCACCCCCCATCTCAACCCCGCCCACCTCAACCTCCTCATGCTCTCACAGGGAGAGCATGTCCCAAATTCCAAGCTGCTGTTTTGAGGCATGTTAAAAAAAAATAATGCACTTTGTGACTTCAATAATAAATATGGCAGCAACGTTCCCTCTAAGGTGCGCGCCTGCGCAATTGCGCACCGCTCACGCACCGCGTGCACACAGCCAAATTAATGCTGCGCAGGAAATCAAAAATCCCATCTGAACTTTAAACAAAATAAACACATTACAATTTATTCTGTATGATTTTACAATGCAACTCTGTGAGTGACAAGTGACAACAAGAGTGGCCCCAATGAATAAAACAATCTTTGTCAACACAGTTCAATTCTCGTCTGTCGAGACACTTTACGCAGGAATTCCATCAATCACTTTATTGAGCAAAACTGTTTGTAACCACACCAAAAACATGAGTAAAAAAACTTGTATCTATTAAAACTGGTCATTTTCTGCCATACAAACCAGGCTTAAACCAACGTTATCATCCGTATTTTCAACAGAAGCCGCTCGCTCTGTCTCACCTGCACCAACACACGCACTCATGGCACTTAGCCATTGCTGCGTTTATGGCCACACAAAAAGTCGGACAACCCCAACGCCACACAATGTGTAAATGCCAGGTCGTAACACTCTGACTCCTCAATCAGATGTGTGCTTATTTTACTGCCATTTATTAAGAATGTTAATCTAAGAATATTATTCATGAAATATTGTCACTAGATTTCATAAATGCTAATAAAAAGATGTATTTTACAGACAGAAAGTTACAGGAACTAAATGTAATCTCTGAAAGGGGTAACATTTCTTTTAAAGGCAGGACCCGCAGCCAGACATACAATACTAGCACATAGGTCATGAAAAACATGTTTTTTTGTTATTGTCATTGTAAGAGGGCAAAATCACTTATATCAGAAAATTATTTTAATAAAACATTTAAATTGTTATGATGTCAGGTTTGGGACAGGTGTGACGCTAGTGAGGCCACAATGTGCACGTCTGATGTTGCTCACATGTGCTCCACTGAATGCTCAGGGAGTTTGTGCGTTTGCTCACACACATGAACAATTAGAGGGAACATTGTATGGCAGTGCCATGTTGGCATTTTTTTCCCCATAACTTGAGTTGATTTATTTTGGAAAACCTTGTTACATTGTTTAATGCAGGGGTCACCAACGCGGTGCCCGCGGGCACCAGGTAGCCCGTAAGGACCAGATGAGTAGCCCGCTGGCCTGTTCTAAAAATAGCTCAAATAGCAGCACTTACCAGTGAGCTGCCTCTATTTTTTAAATTGTATTTATTTACTAGCAAGCTGGTCTCGCTTTGCTCGACATTTTTAATTCTAAGAGAGACAAAACTCAAATAAAATTTGAAAATCCAAGAAAATATTTTAAAGACTTGGTCTTCACTAACTGACAAAGAAACAGATAACAGATTTGGTGTCCAGTTCAAAGTGTGACATGATTTATTTAAAAATTTGAGAGTTGACTTTTGTATTTTACATGAGTTGTTATTTGTACAAACATGGTGCAAAGTAATTCATGATTTGTTAAAAAATGTTAGTGGCTAGCTAGATAAAATGGGATATTGTGATTTCACAAGACTGTCTTAGAAGTGATCATTTGAAAATGTTCAATTTGAAAAATGTGCACTTAGAGAAAATATAAAAATAAAGTGTTGCATATTGATATTTATCTGTTTCTATATATATTTATTGTGAGAAATCATTAAGATGATCAGTGTTTCCACAAAGATAAATATCATTAATTATTAATAATAACATAGAGTTAAAGGTAAATTGAGCATATTGGCTATTTTTGGCAATTTATTAAAGTGTGTATCAAACTGGTAGCCCTTCGCATTAATCAGTACCCAAGAAGTAGCTCTTGGTTTCAAAAAGGTTGGTGACCCCTGGTTTAATGCATTCAGCGGGGCATCACAACAAAATTAGGCATAATAATGTGTTAATTCCATGACTGTATATATCGGTATCGGTTGATATCGGAATCGGTAATCAAGAGTTGGACAATATCGGAATGTCGGACATCTCTAGTATAGCGCTTTATATTGTGTTCAAAGTATACAAACTTTTACTAAAATATATGGACTTTTGTAGGGACATCAAATTGACATTGTTTTTTATAGGGAAATTTGATGTTCAATAATTAAATTAAAGTTTGAATATCCACTGTAAATAATAACAACATTGGCAATACCTGCTTTTTACTATCTCTTCCGGGACGCTACAATATACATCCTCGCTACCACCAAACCCCGCCCCCTCAACCCCGCCCACTTCACCCCCCCCCCCCCCCCCCCCCTATCTCCCGAATTCGGAGGTCTCAAGGTTGGCAAGTATGAACATTACATTCAAAAGAAATCAAGCAAATATTCGGTTAGCCTAGCATCAACAGGTCCGAAACGTCATGTACAAATGGTAATGGATGCTATTTATCCCGTTTAAAGTGGCAGTAAAAAAAGGGTGTGATGTTTTTTGGTCCGTGCAGCGTCAAAAGAACCTTTTAGCGATAGCGAGGCTAGCTTTAACCATAGCAGGCTTTAAGCTAACTGCGAAAATGCAGCGTAAAGCTAAATTGTGTTCTTTTTCTATAGTTCGTTGGCGGGGGGGACTAACACATTATAGGCTAGATAGAGTTTTGGGCAAGCTACTAATTAGTTTGAAGCTAATATTTTGGAAAATAAACACTGTTTTGGTAAATTCCCTAGCGTCGACATTAGCAGCTAGCACACGAGCGAGTTTAACTTCTTGTTAGCTATGCATCTTGTCCCCTTTTATTTGTATTTTTTTCACGGGCAAGCCCATGACCACTAGCAGCATCATGCTGAACTCCACATTTTAGGCATGAAAGGAAAATGGGTCTGCCAAAGAGCCGTCTAATAGATTAGCTTAGCATAAAAACATGTCGCCCTCTCCACTTAACAGAAATGTCTACATACAGATAACAGAGGTACAAATACAACTTTATTTCAATTGTGGATAACTAAGCTCTCCACTTAAAGCACTTGCAATATATACAGTGTATATATAAGTATATATGATGTATGTTTGATCCTAAATAGTACTCTATCGCACCAAGGATTTTTATGGCGTCCCACCATGTTATCACCTCCACTAATAATCTTTGAAAATATTCCATGAAAACTGACTGTTAAATCCTGTATTTTAATTTTTTTTTTCTTTGGTGTGTGTGTGTGTAGAACTTGCCATCCTTCCTTGTCGTAAAATGTGTTTACTGACACTCGCGTTTGTTCTGGTGCTGTTGCTGTTGTTGTTTGTACAACTTTTTAAACTCCAGACGTGACGACGACGACACAACTCTGGAGCTTTTAACGGAATAAAGATTTTGTTTGTTTTGTTGGCAGCTCTTTGTTAAAACTTGTGTCCACTCGTCTTTTTTTTTTTTTTTTTTACCAGACGTCATAAATATACAGAAAAACAAATCCTATTATGTGGTGTTAGACATACATAATACCATACCATACCATACCAACTTTATTTATAAAGCCCTTTAAAAACAAGCACAGTTGAAAAACAAAGGGCTGTACACCACAAAGAAATAGAGGCAAAGGACAGACTAAAAAATAACATTTAAAACAGAAATAAAAATACACAATTAAAAAGTAAATATAAATTACCCTAAGAACAGTTTGTTAGATAAAAACAGTTTAAAAGTTAAAAACAGTTCAAAAGTTAAAAGCTAAAAACAGTTCAAAGTCTCATGCTGGGTTAAAAGCCAGTGAATAAAAATGGGTTTTAAGAAGGGTCTTGAAAAAAGCCAAAGAAGGGGCCTGTCTCACATGGAGAGGGAGATCGTTCCAGACTTTGGGACCCGCAACAGAGAAAGCTCTGTCCCCTCTGAGCTTGCGCTTTGTTTTGGGTACCTCCAGGATCAGCTGATCAGCTGACCTGAGGGACCGGGTGGGGGCATAGAGATGGAGCAGCTCAGAGAGGTAAGGTGGGGCAAGACCACGTAAGGATTTAAAAACGAGTAAGATCATTTTAAAATGGACTCTAAAAGACACAGGCAGCCAGTGGAGGGAGGCTAAAACAGGAGTAATGTGCTCTCTTTTTCTTGTGTTAGTTAAAAGTCGGTAAGATGCATTTTAGACCAGCTGCAGACGTGAGAGGGAGGACTGACTAATTCCAAAATATAAAGAGTTACAGTAATCCAGCCGAGATGTAATAAAGGCATGGATTACTGTCTCTAACTGTTGCCTAGAAAGAAGGTTTTTAACCTTGGCCAGCTGACGTAAATAAAAAAAGCTGGCTTTCACCACTGTGCCAATCTGACGGTCCAATTTAAAATCACAGTCAATACGAAAGCCCAGGTTGGTGACCATGGGCTTAACGTGCAAAGCCAAAGGGCCACAGTCAACAGGGGGGAGCTCACAGGTACCACTAGGTCCAAACACTATTACTTCTGTCTTCTTTTCATTAAAATTTAAGAAGTTTAGGGCCATCCAGGCCTTGATATCATCAAGACAGGCAAGTAATGGCTGCATTGAAGAGGCATGATTTCTCTTTAATGGAAAATACATTTGTGTGTCATCGGCATAACAATGAAAATAAATATCATGCTTTCTTAGGATTGAGCCCAGGGGAAGTAAATAAATAGAAATAATAATAATAATAGCGAGTGAATATTTTTTTAAAAACCTCAGCATATAAATGTAGTATAATAACCGCAACCGGACTAGTCAAAGCTTTAATAGGTACAAACATTTTTTTTTTTTATTACTTCCGCCCTCTTCTGTTCAAACTGCGAACTGCATCCAAAACATTGTGATTTTTAAAAAAATTTTAAATTCCAGCTAATATAAATTCTGATGGCAAATCCATCCATTTTTTTTTTTTTTTTTACCGCTGGTCCCCTCTGGGGTGGCAGGGGTGCTGGAGCCTATCCCAGCTGCACTTGGGCGGAAGGCGGAGTACACCTTGGACAAGTCGCCACCTCATCACAGGTGTGTCGGCACATATGGTTGAACATAATGGCAGCATGGTGGAAGAGGGGTTAGTGCGTCTGCCTCACAATACGAAGGTCCTGGGTACGATCCTGCGCTCGGCATCTTTCTGTGTGGAGTTTGCATGTTCTCCCCGTGACTGCGTGGGTTGCCTCCGGGTACTCCGGCTTCCTCCCACCTCCAAAGACATGCACCTGGGGATAGGTTGATTGGCAACACTAAATTGGCCCTAGTGTGTGAATCTTGTCTGTCTATCTGTGTTGGCCCTGTGATGAGGTGGCGACTTGTCCAGGGTTTTACGCTGCCTTCCGCCCGAATGGACCTGAGATAGGCTCCAGCACCCCCCGCAACCCAGAAGGGAATAAGCAGTAGAAAATGGATGGATGGATAATAGCAGGCACAAAATGGTGTGCTTATTTTGGTAATAATTACATTTGAAATAGCTGCAGTCATAATTGCTTTTGTAAAAAATAACTCGTTTTTGTCGGAGTAAAATAAAAAGGGGAATACAGTATTAATTTAAACATTAAAAAAATATTCAATTATTGTGCCTCTAATAAAAACAAACGATCTGAAGGGGTTAATTAAGCATTTTAATACACATTTAAAAAAAACAAAAAACTTTCAAAAGCACAGAAGACATTTAATTTTGTTTATAAATGTTCTACTTTACTTTTGGACCATTTGTCACACTCTCACGCAGTGACACATTAATGAAAGAGTGTGTAGTTTGTAACATAGCAGCAGCTCTGCCAACAATGGTGGACAAATATTGACATTGGACACTAGCACGGCCCAACCTTGACTGTGTGTGTGTGTGTGTGTGTGTGTGGGCAGTGGAATGTAACTGTAGTTTAGTTGGGAGGAAATAAAGGTGTGGTAGTTCCATAAGGAAACAAAAAAAAGTGTTAAGATGACTTTAAATAAAGGTGATTGGCAACAAAAGAGAGTTATTTGCAAGCAAACAGAAGGATGCTGGCACATAAAAAGGTAAACAATGAACATGTGATGTCAAAGAGGGGTTAGGATTTAGGGTTTGGTCTCAGTGCATCGGCGTTTCCTCGCTGGGCTTGTCCTCCTGTTGAGGATCCATAGCGGGAATGGCGCCGCTCTCTAGCTCGCCGCCGACGTCGCCACTGGACGGACTCCTCAAGCCAGTCTAGAACAGCAACAAACACAACAAAAAAAACATGTTGTGAAAGCAATTGATTGGACAGGCAACAAATACGTAAAGACAACAAGATATGTTATGATACATATTGCATATTATAGGACAACATTTTTACCTTCCATGTCTCCACTTTCTCCCCAAACGACTTGAAAGAAGGAGCGTTCCTGCAAAAAATTGTCAAAGTGAGCAGTCAATCACTGACTAGCAGGTGGGATGTAGTACAACAACTAGTCTTTTTTTAAGTATGCTGAAAAGAAAGATGCCTGCATTTAAATGATTTCTAAGGTTACATAAAATAGTAGAACATATATGGGTGTGAATGTGAGTGTTGTCTATCTGTGTTGGCCCTGTGATGAGGTGGCCACTTGTCCAGGGTGTACCCCGCCTTCTGCCCAAGTGCAGCTGGGATAGGCTCCAGCAACCCCCACAAAACCGAGAGAGACAAGCGGTAGAAAATGGATGGATATAGGTAAAATATGTTTTTATTATAATTTGTATCACTTTTTTGGCACCCTATTGAAAAATGAATGGGTTTGATAGATTTTTGATATTGCATATATTAATATTTATATAGTCACTTTATTTCAGATCCATATCAAAGAAGAAAAACAGATAAAGATGAAATAAATAGAATTAAAGCAGCAGAATAAATAAAAATACAATTTTAAAAAACCATCCACAAAAATGTCCAATATTAAATAAATTAATTACCGTATATATTTGTTTTTTTATATGGTATTTTTGCAGTAGAATTATAATCTAACTTTTATATTTAAAATACATTTATATATATATATATATATATATATATATATATATATATATATATACATACATACAGTATATATATACACATATACATATATATACATACAGTAAATAATCATTTTAAATGTATGATTCAAATATGAGTTATATATTTTTGAAAAACATTGTAAGCACCTTCGTGGTGTCTTAAATTACAAAAGCCAAAACCAGTTGGCATGTTGTGTAATTCGTAAATAAAAACAGAATACAATGATTTGCAAATCCTTTTCAACTTCTATTCTATTGAATAGACTGCAAAGACAAGATATTTAATGTTCGAACTGAGAAACTTAATTTTTTTTGCAAATAATCATTAACTTGGAATTTAATGGCAGCAACACATTGCAAAAAAGTTGGCACAGGGGCATTTTTACCACTGTTACATGGCCTTTCCTTTTAACAACACTCAGTAAACTGAGGGGACCAATTTTTAAAGCTTTTCAGGTGGAATTATTTTTTATTCTTGCTTGATGTACAACTTAAGTTGTTCAACAGTCCGGGGTCTCCATTGTCATATCCATTGTCATATTTTAGGCTTCATAATGTGCCACACATTTTCAATGGGGGACAGGTCTGGACTACATGCAGGCCAGTCTAGTACCCGCACTCTTTTACTATGAAACCACGCTGTTGTAACACGTGGCTTGGCATTGTCTTGCTGAAATAAGCAGGGGCGTCCATGATAACATTGCTTGGATGGCAACATATGTTGCTCCAAAACCTGTATGTACCTTTCAGCATTAATGGCGCCTTCACAGATGTGTAAGTTACCCATGCTTTGGGCACTAATACCTAATAATAATACTAATCCTAATACCATCACAGATGCTGGCTCTTGAACTTTGCGCCTATAACAATCCGGATGGTTCTTTCCCTCTTTGGTCCGGAGGACACGACGTCCACAGTTTCCAAAGACAATTTGAAATGTGGACTCGTCAGACCACTGAACATTTTTACACTTTGCATCAGTCCATCTTAGATGATCTCAGGCCCAGCGAAGCCGGCGGCATTTCTGGGTGTTGTTGATAAATGGCTTTGGCTTTGCATAGAAGAGTTTTAACTTGCACTTACAGATGTAGCGACAAACTGTAGTGACTGACAGTGGTTTTCTGAAGTGTTCCTGAGCCCATGTGGTGATATCCATTACACACTGATGTCACTTTTTGATGCAGTACCGCCTGAGGGATCGAAGGTCACGGGTATTCAATGTTGGTTTTCAGCCTTGCTGCTTACGTGCAGTGATTTCTCCAGATTCTCTGAACCTTTTGATGATATTACGGACTGTAGATGGTGAAATCCCTAAATTCCTTGCAATAGCTCGTTGAGAAATATTCTTAAATCGTTCGACAATTTGCTCACGCATTTGTTGACAAAGTGGTGACCCTCGCCCCATCCTTGTTTGTGAATGACTGAGCATTTCATGGAAGCTGCTTTTATACCCAAATTTGGCACCCACCTGTTCCCAATTAGCCTGTTTACCTGTGGGATGTTACAAATAAGTGTGTGATGAGTATTTCTCAACTTTCTCAGTCTTTTTTGCCACTTGTGCCAGCTTTCTTGAAACATGTTGCAGGCATCAAATTCCAAATGAGCTAATATTTGCAAAACATAAAGTTTTACAGTTTGAACGTTAAATATCTTGTATTTACGGTCTATTCAACTGAATATAGATTGAAGAGGATTTGCAAATCATTGTATTTTGTTTTTATTTACCTTTTACACAAAGTGCCAACTTCACTGGTTTTGAATCATCAAAATGATATTGCAAAATAAAATAAAATAAAAAGAAAAAAATATATACTGTATATATGTACAGTATATATCAAATACATGTATAAATTACTATGTATGTTTTTAATATGGCATTTTTGCAGCAGAATTAGAAAAACATTGTAAGCATTTATGTGTATCATTTTAAAATACATATTAAAATAAATACATCTTAAAAAGTAGAATCTGACAAATAAACATTAGAAAAGGCTACATAAGTGACAACCTTACCTCATGACAGGCATGCTAGCAGAGTGCTGCAAAGAGCGCTTGCTAGTCAGCAGCGTTAAAAAAAATAGAGTTGGGGAGGGGGATTAGTGGTCATTGCAGCATCGTAGGTACACTTTTACTACGCACACACGCACGCACAGACAGACACACACACACACACACACACACACACACACACACACACACACACACACACACACACACACACACACACACACACCATTGAGTAGTGTTGATCCTGCTACATCCTATTAGGTCTGATTGTGAGTGAGTGTGCTTATCCTTTGTACTTTAAGGGGAGGGGGCAATCTAATTTTGAGAACCCTACACACACACACACACACACTCAAACACACACGCGCACATACATACGCACTCACACTCTGACCCCTTTTGCACCCCAACCCACTCATCCACAAGGTTGCATTTCTAAGCAATCAGGAGCTTAGAGGAGCCTGATAATCTTGTTAGCATCTTGCTAATCCACACGGGGGGACAAGACAGAGCCCCACTTAGGGGGTCTGATGTACGTTAGCTTAGGCAGAGGGTCATTAGCACGGCTGCGTTATGAGGATGACGCTAACTAGCATGCTAACTGTTGCTCTGCGCTACAGGCAGGACATTCCAAGTTGTCTCACCTGACGTCCTCCAGCTTGCGGCTGATGACCGAGCCCACGTTGGAAAAGGCCGCCGTGGCCTTGAGGCCGGCGTGCGACAGCGTCTCGGACGTCCTCTTGTAGCTGAGAGGGAGACAGGAAGACGGTGATGTCCAAACAATGCGATGAAAATGTGCCTCAAAGCGTCAGACGGCAGCTCATTTCCTGCCAGGGAGACGCTCCATACTTTCCTCGTGCTCGAGGAAATGACGAGAAGAAGTGAAGGTAATATTCGACCGGCGCAAATAACCACCGTGACCATAAAAGCCATTGCTGTCATCTGATTGGCTAACATTGCATGGAACTTCCTGTTTGCAGGCGTGGGTACGTACGCCGAGGAGGTGGTGACCTCCTGCCAGGTCTTGGTGAAGTTGTGCTTGAGCTCGTTAAGAGGCGTCACTCCCAGCTTCCTCTTGATGTCGGCCAGCTGTCTCTCCTTAGCCGCCAGCACCTGGGACAGCGTCTGGATCTCCTCCTCCACCTGGACACACAATTACAAGCTTCTAATTAACGAACAACAATTATCAGTAAGACAGTCTTATTGTGTGCACTTCTTATTGACTTGCGTTATAAGCATGCGCTAATTAGCCGCTAACCACAGAATAGTAAACGAAGCGATTTTGAGTTACTTCCAAAACCGGAAGCTCTGAGCGAACCCTCTTCACTTTTAAAAATGCACAAGACAAGTGCAACAAAACAGGGATGTTTAAGTAATGTGCATGTCAAGAGAGAGAGCGCTAACTTCTTTAACATGTGGAACCTCATTCTATCCACTGAGAACCAGTGTGTGATGCATCACAGATACATGTCTACTCCATATCAATCCTTTAGAATCACGGTGTGCTAAATGTGTCAACATGTGAAACCACACTTCATACCAAGCTAAGTTGTACTGTAGATATAAACATTATCAATAGTTTCAAAAATTGCAATCATGTCCGACATAGAATGATGTACTTGGCTTACACCGATTCTCCCGTGAGCCAACCTGTGGAACCTCACTCCATTCACTTTAACGCACACTGTAATGTGGATACATATATACAGCATTACTACAGTCGCGATCAAAAGTTTACATACACTTGTAAAGAACATAATTTCATGGCTGTCTTAAGTTTCCAATAATTTCTACAACTCTTATTTTTTTGGGATAGAGTGATTAGAGCACATACTTGTTGGTCACAAAAACATTCATGAAGTTTGGTTCTTTTATGAATTTATTATGGGTCTACTGAAAATGTGACCAAATCTGCTGGGTCAAAAGTATACATACAGCAATGTTAATATTTGGATACATGTCCCTTGGCAAGTTTCACTGCAATAAGGCGCTTTTGGCAGCCATCCACAAGCTTCTGGTTGAATTTTTGACCACTCCTCTTGACAAAATTGGTGCAGTTCAGCTAAATTTGTTCGTATTCTGACATGGACTTGTTTCTTCAGCATTGTCCACACGTTTAAGTCAGGACTTTGGGAAGGCCATTCTAAAACCTTAATTCTAGCCTGATTTAGCCATTCCTTTACCACTTTTGACGTGTGTTTGGGGTCATTGTCCCGTTGGAACATCCAACTGCGCCCAAGACCCAACCTCCGGGTTGATGATTTTAGGTTGTCCTGAAGAATTTGGAGGTAATCCTCTTTTTTCATTGTCCCATTTACTCTCTGTAAAGCACCACTTCCATTGGCAGCAAAACAGGCACAGAGCATAATACTACCAGCACCATGTTTGACAGTAGGAATGGTGCTCCTGGGATTAAAGGCCTCACTTTTTCTCCTCCAAACATATTGCTGGGTATTATAGCTCAATTTTTGTTTCATCTGACATCACATGGAGAAAGATAAGACCTTCTGGAGGAAAGTTATGTGGTCAGATGAAACAAAAATTTAGCTATTTTTCATATTTGCATTCATGAAACCAGGGTGTATTGTTGATATTAATGTCTGACAATTGATACGCTAACCTTAGCCACCCTTTGAGGAACCTCACTCCATTCACTTTAAACTATGGGTGTTGTTTGTAGATATATACAACATTACTATATATTTCATCTATCTTTTGTCTTATACTACAGCAAGATTGATCCGATGTCTGACAATCGATAGGCTAAAATGTTTAATTTTTGAGGAACTTCACTCCATTCACTTTAAACCAAGGTGTGTTTTAGACATATACAGCATAACTATATTTTTAAACAGTTTATTTGTCTTATACTATAGCGAGATATGTCTCATGTCCTACAGTCGATACACTAATGTTAGCCAGCCGGGGGAACCACACTCCATTCACTTGAAATCAGTGTGTATTGAAGAGATATATACAGTAATTCATTAGTTATAGAATATTAGTCTGACAGAAAATTTTGTATTTGGCTCATGCGGCTACTAATTTTAACCAGCCCGGAGAACCTCACTCCATTCACTTGAAACTAGGGGTGTTGTTTGTAGATATATACAACATTACTATATATTTCATCTATTTCTTGTCTTACACTACAGCGGGATTGATCTGATGTCTGACAATCGATAGGCTAAAATCTGTAATTTTTGAGGAACATCTCTCCATTCACTTTAAACCAAGGTGTGTTGTAGACATATACAGCATAACTATATTTCTGAACTATTTTTCATTTGTCTTATACTACCGCGAGATTTGTCTCATGTCCTAGAGTCGATATGCTAACGTTAGCCAGCCTGGGGGAACCTCACTCCATTCACTTAAAACCAGTGTGTATTGAAGATATATATATACAGTAAATCATTAGTTATATAATAATAGTCTTGACAGAAAATTTTGCATTTGGCTAATGTGGCTACTAATGTTAGCCAGCCCGGGGAACCTCACGCCATTACTATATGTATAACTATAACTATTTATTTAATCTACTTCTTGTCTTCCACTACAGCAGAATTGATCTAATGTCTGACAATTAATACGCTAACATAATCCACCTTTGGGGAACCTCACTCCATTCACTTGAATATTGTAAATTCATAATATTTTAATAGTTCTATAATGGTCTGACACAAAATGTTGTATTTCTCTTATACTTACATATTTCTGTTAGCCAGCCTGTGGAACCTCACTCTATTCTCTTTAAAACAAGCTGTAATGTAAATATATACATTCAAAGAATTTGTTCTTTGTCTTATATAAGATTTAGATTGATCGAATATCCGATGATGTCTGTTCTCTTTAAACCAGGCTCTGATGTAAAAAAATATACACAATTTTACGATATTTTTGGAACGACCGTATTTTTCGGATTATAAATCGCTCCGGAGTATAAATCGCACCAGCCGAAAATGCATAATAAAGAAGGAAAAAAACATATATAAGTCGCACTAGAGCAGGGGTCGGCAACCCGCGGCTCCGGAGCCGCATGCGGCTCTTTGATCACTCTGATGCGGCTCAGCTGCATACTTACCGACTCTCCCGATTTTCCCAGGAGATTTCCGGATTTCGGTGCCTCTCGCAGAAAACTCCCGGGATTAATATTCTCCGATTTTCACCCTAACAATAATAATAAGGGCGTGCCATGATGGTGCAGCATTTTGCGCCCTCTAACAATCTGTACGAACAGCGTGCCAGCCAAGCCTTTTGTTGTATGCATCTTCTACTTGCATACGCCAGTGACAGCAAGGCATACTTGGTCAACAGCCACACAGGTTACACTGAAGGTGGTCATATAAAACAACTTTAAGACTCTTACTAATAATGCGCCACACTTTCAACCAAAACCAAACAAGAAGGACAAACACATTTCGGGAGAACATCTGCACCTTAACACAACATAAACACAACAGAAAAAATACCCAGAATCCCATGCAGCCCTGACTCTTCCGGGCTACATTATACACCCCTGCTACCACCAAACCCCGCCCCCACCCCAACCCTGCTCCCCCACACATCAAGAATAGACATTTGAAAGGCAATTTAAAATAAATAAAGAATAGTGAACAACAGGCTGAATAAGTGTACGTTATATGACGCATAAATAACCAACTGAGAACGTGCCTGGTATGTTAACGTAACATATTACGGTAAGAGTCATTCAAATAACTATAACATATAGAACATGCTATATGTTTACCAATGCACTTCTGCCATGACCCGCCCCCGCCAAATTTTTATTGGTTGACGTGTGTGTGTGACGATTGCTGATATACATCTAGTCCCTTACGTGAATGAGATAAATATTATTAGATATTTTACGGTAATGTGTTAATAATTTCACACATAAATCGCACCCCCAAAAACTGCGACTTATAATCCGAAAAATACGGTATTTCACCTTTCTCTTGCACAGATGCGACAGAGAGATTGAGCTGATGTCTCCACAATCGATACGCAAATTTTAGTTATCCTGGGGGACCCTCACTCCACTCACAACGCAGCAGTCTGCGTAGTAGCAATGTAGAGAACTGTTTATAACGGACATTAGCCAGGTGACTCCATGGGCCGCTCACCTTCAGTAGCTCTATTTGCAGCTCCTGGCGCTCCTCCTCGGTCATGGCGGGGGGAGGCGACGGGGGCCCGACACTCATGGCCACGTCCTGTCCTACCTCGGCGACAGGATCTAGAAGATGCTGCTGCTGCTGGTGACCTGAAAGGTAAACAACACTATCATGTACACTTGATGGTGAGGTGGAAAGCGGCTCACAGGATGCCCGTTAGATAATGGAAGAGTGGACTGAAGCAAGCAGGATCACCGTCAATGACACCAAGAACCTTCTAGATGAAGAAGTTTTGGGACAGCTAAGAGTAGGTCTCTATTTGTATAGCTTCCATTACTTTCTGTTAAGCATTTCCACAAACAAGTTGGACTCACTTAGTCACTTTGTGAGGTCACCAATTTTAGACCTGGGAGATGTACTTTCAGGACAAAAGTATTGGGACACAGAAGTGAGATGACTAAAACACGAAGTTTGAAGCTGTAAAAATATTTACTCTTAGTAAGATGTTGGGGCTGTCCAAAGGTCAGAGATCACTGATGTTGGACCGGCTCTAACGTTTGTTGTCCAAAAGACGTTTAATTGGTTGTTTTTCCACAGTAAATTCCCTTTCCCTAAATTACCCAAACCCCCTAAAAAATAAAATTGTAATAATAGGGTGGAGTCCCACTCCTAATTGATTGACAGATTACGAGGCAAGATTTATGGATAAATAAAATATTTTTGTGTTGAGTAAAGATGAGGTAGGGTTGTTTTATGTAATACTACTTTGCCTCACTAGGGGTGAGAGAGAGTCACTTTCCACTTCAACAGCTTGTGAAAAAACTAAGCTAGTTCTCCATTTTGAAAAGTTAAGTTAGCGTTTTTGTAAAGAAAAAGGGCACCATAAAATACAGTTATGGGGTAACTTGTGGGTGCCGAAGCAGAAGAAGCTAGCTGAGCAGTTCCACACATTTCTAGCTAGTGCTAAGGAAGTTCAGCATCTTCTATAGACTTGGTCATGGGTGGACCTACCACTGGAGCCCCAAACCATCTCAGAAAAAAACATGAATGCATTTTATTTATATGTAAAACAAGCACCGTATTTTCTGGACCATAAGCAGTTACTTTTTTCCAACGCTTTGTACCTTGCGGCTTATGAAACAGTGCGGCTAATTTATAGATATTCGCTAACGGCCATGATGTTTTGTATTCAACAAACAGTTTTTATAGAACACCAACAGAGATACTGAAAAGGTGGATTATTGTTTCTGCTATGGCGCCATCTTTTGGACGAGTACGCTTACCGAAGGTGCTGCGGGTTGACAATGTACTTTTGTGCTGAAAGTAAATTTGTCCATAGTGTTTCTCCTCGGAAGGATTCTTCATCTATCCAAGCAACATTTGTAAGTTTTAAAATATAACTAAAACAATTCATACTTAGTAAACCGTCCCATGTGTGATGTCTGTAGATGTGTTTTCATGCATATTTGTACGTGCTATTGTAATGTAATTAAGTTAGCGTCATTAGCAATAGCAAATATGCTAACACGTTTCCAAGTGTCTGTGTTAGAATTGTGTGAGTTTGGTAAATTCACCAAAACGTCACAATGGCGTTATTGAATCTGTTTAGCTGATTGGAGAGCTAGCTTCCGCAGCTAGTGGGTTCATGACGATGACTTCCGTCTTGTTTAAAAAGCTGTTTTACTGCCGTGTGACAGGCACCGTTTGCAAACAATTAGGGTATATAAATAAAAATTTGGTGAGTGCGGCTTGAATATTAGAATAGCTCGGGAAGTACGGTATCGATTTTTTTCTTAATTCATGCGCTTGAAAACATTATCATGTGGCTACGCATGTGCAGACTAGATTCAGAAAGACGTACCAAAACAAACTGGTTTAAAAATAATTTGAGGTGGTGTTACCCAAGTGGAGGGGAGAAGAGGAGAAGGCAAGGAGAAAGAGCAGTCTTTATTCAAACCCAAGGTGTCTACTTTTTTTTAGTAACACCAAATGTACACGATCTACACAGCAAGAGCTATTGTCAGTGCAGGATGCAAAGGAGAGTGAGGATTTTCATCACAAAAATGCGAGTATTAAAGTGCTCGAAATGGTCAACTATGGTAACAGAAGTAGGAAGTAGCAGAAAGACAAGCAGGAACTTGAGATGCACTTTTTAAAAGTCAACAACAGTCTCGCCTCTCCTTTAAACACGGCCACCATCAAGTTTCCCACCAGTCACACACTTCCGGCCTTCACAATAATAGCGCTACTCGTCAAAAATTACTGTGGTTTTTGTTATGCGCGGGGCCACAATGAGTCGTCCTGCCTTGGGCCCCCAAATGACTAAATAGGCCCTTGGACTTGGTCATAATATGCTGCCCACTTTTGGTAGTTAATATGCTATGAGAGGCAAAGTTCACACTACATTAAAAATGGTTTAAAGTGAAAATTGTGACCATGATTTCCCCACACAGACGCATGCTGCCAAAACTCCCACACCATTCCAAACACTCCCACTTCAGGGGAAAAAACATGTTAGAGCGCACAAAAAGGAGAAGTATCAAGTGTAAAGGCAGAAGTTTGGCACATCACTTCCTGTTTGTTAGCGCTACGCAAACATCAGCTGATGAGCCGATGAATGAGTTGAATCTTTGCGTCTTTGTTAGAAGACACAGAGGCCATGATTAGGTCAGCGATGGTCAACAAACAAGCCGTTCTTCTTCTACTGAACCGGTTGTCGTTTTACCTCGGCTCGGGAGGGCCGGCGAGCTGGGCGGCGTGTTGCTGTAGGCGGGCGACAGGTACATGTAGCTGGCGTTGACGCCTTGCTCAAAGTCAAAGGGTGAGCGGTACTCCTCCAGAGGTTCCATGATCTCCGGTCGCTCCTTTACTGATTGCGAGCATGTGACTCGTCGTCGTTTCGGGATGTTGGACTTTCTGCTCCTTCTTCAGTCCATTCTTTCCAACACTAACGTGCAACATGATGTGCTGCTGCTTCCAACCCTCTCGTCCATCCATCCATCCATCCATCCATCCGATGGCTCCCGCTCACGTGACCCCCAGGGCTTGGCGATGAAATGAAAAGCGTAATCTGCAGTGTCCCAGATTACAGCCAAGCGCTAATCCGGGCCGGGCCTGTCCATCTTGGAGCGGCGGTAATGCTAGTCACCCGGAATGGAGGAGGGGGGGTCGGCGGGGGAGGCCAGAGGCAAGACAGTGTGCGTGAAAGTGAGCATGAACGTGTGTGTGAGGATGCAAAGGCATCCCTAATAATATGTCAGCTGCTCTCAAGGATGTAAACAGCAGGATGCCGAAATGTAAATTGGGAAAAAAATTGAGAGTGAGATGTCATCAAGACAAATCCCCACAAAGCATGACCGCCACGCATCCCATTGGGCATCATCTAATTGTAGCGCCCAAAGAAAATTACAAATGAAACCCCAAATATGTCATGATCATGTTGGTTTACAAAAGTTTAAGTAACACATAATGTATTATTTGTCTCATGCTACTGATTGATCTAATGTAAGTACATTGTATTTTGTGAATGCTTAGCATGCTAACTTCTTTTGGCTAATTTTGCAGACATACACCTTAGAGCAGGGGTGTCAAACTCATTTTAGATTGAGGGCCACATGGAGAAAAATCTACTCCCAAGTGGGCCGGACTGGTAACATCACGGCACGATAACTTAAAAATAAAGACAACTTCAGATCTTTGTATAAAAATAGAACACGCACATTCTGAAAATGTACAAATTATAATGTTGTAGGGCTTTTCTTTACACTTACATGTTGCGGTTAATAGTATTTCCTATCTTTATTTGTCGTTATTTATATTTTCTGAATAAATTATGTGATAATGTTCATCAGTCAACTCATTGGTGTTAATTTTCAATCTATCAAGATAAATTACAGGATGTTATTTATATATTTTCCTCGACTGATGTACTAACATCATGTGGTTTATTTTGTACATATGTAGCATCATCTACAAAGATACAAAGAATTGCTATTGTGAAGTCCAGTGGACACATTTAGAACAGCTGTTTCTTTCATTCAAAAATGTCAGGTTAATTTTTATACTTAGCAAACTCATCGCGTGGGCCGGATAAAACCTGTTCGTGGGCCTGACCCGGCCCTCGGGCCGTACGTTTGACACCACTGCCTTAAAATCATATAACTTGGTACATGACACAAGCTGTTAGCATGCTAGCCAGCTAACATTATCATGTTAACTTTTTTTAGCCGCACATTTTAGAGTCATATAACTTGGTACATGACACATGCTAGTAACAACCTAACTTTTTTGCCAATTTTTCAGCCGAACACCTCACAGTCATACAGGTAGGTACTTGACACCTCCTAACGGTTATCCACATTGTTAAAATACAAAGAGTACAACCAAACATCAGCATTTAGCATGAGACAACAACAGAAACATATTCCATAATAATGTAATATCACAGGAATATTACTGGAACGCACGCTTGAGCAAATGTGTTTTTATTAACAAAGTCCACATGAGGAGCAGCTCTCAGCTCACATGGGAGTACATTCCACCATTTAGGAGCAACTGACTCAAAGGGTTTATCACCTTTAGTTATTCATTTTGTAAACAAGTACTGTCGAAGGAGGGTCAGCAGACCGCAGTGACCCAACAGCAGTGAAAAGACAAGATCTGCCAAGTATGCAGGCACCTGACCATGGAGGACCCAAATGGTTAATATTTTGTACTGTATCTTGAAGTCACTCTGGCTTCCTGTGCACTTAAGATGTGACTTTTAAGGTTTTACTAATTACGTATAAAATACTAAATGGTCTAGTTCCAACCTATTTTGCTGATTGTATTGTACCATATGACCCGGCCAGAAATCTGCATTCAAAGAACTCTGACTTATTAGTGATGCCCAGAGCTCCCCAAGATGTTTAAAGCTTACAGAAGGAGCACATATTTGCCCAGAAGTTATTCTATATTCCGACAGGGCAAACGCAAGAATAGCCTTCATGGATGTGGCCATCTTGATTTCTGACAACTGGAACGTGAATAGCTCGGCTGTGACGTCGTTCCGAGCTCTGACTTCAAACTTCCAAGGTAAGCGGAACGCACCGTCACCTTCAGTCAGACAATTCTTTATATATACACAGTTGTGCTCATAAGTTTACATACCCTGGGAGAATTTATGATTTCTTGGCCATTCTTCAGAAAATATGAATGACAACACAAAAACCTTTCTTCCACTCATGCTTAATGGTTGCGTGAAGCTATTTCTTGGCAAACAACTGTGTTTACTCTTTTTAAATCAAAATGACAAAAGAAAGTACCCAAATGACCATGATCAAAAGTTTACATACCTCAATGACTTTGACCTGATAACATGCACAAAAGTTGACACAAACAGGTTTGAATGGCCAATCAAGGTTCCAATCCTCACCTGTGACCTGTTTGTTTGTAATTAATGTGTGTGTATAAAAGGTCAGTGAGTTTCTGGGCTTCCGACAGACCATTGCATCTTTAATCCAGTGCTGCACAGATGTTTCTGGATTCTGAGTCATGGGGAAGGCAAAAGAATTGTCAAAGGATCTGCAAGAAAAGGTACTTGAACTGCATAAAAAGACATCCAAGGAATTAAGAATGCCAATCAGCAGTGTTCAAACGCTGATTAAGAAGTGGAAAATGAGGGATTCAGGTAGACCCGCAAAGAATTTCAGCCACAACTGCCAGGAAAATTGTTTGAGATGGAAAGAAAAATCAACAAATAACTTCAGCTGAAATACAGGACTCTCTGAAAATTGTGGTGTGGCTGTTTCAAGATGCACAATAAGGAGGCACTGGAAGAAAAATGGTCGAGTCGCCAGAAGAAAGCCATTTCTGCGCAAATGTCACAAAGTATCCCGCTTGCATTACGCCAAACAGCACAGAGACAAGCCTCAAAACTTCTGGAACAAAGTAATTTGGAGTGATGAGCCCAAAATGTAACTTTTTGGCCACTTGACCATGCAGCCCATTTTTCTTATGAGCACGACTGCTCATATACAGGTAAAAGCCAGTAAATTAGAATATTTTGAAAAACTTGATTTATTTCAGTAATCGCATTCAAAAGGTGTAACTTGTACATTATATTTATTCATTGCACACAGACTGATGCATTCAAATGTTTATTTCATTTAATTTTGATGATTTGAAGTGGCAACAAATGAAAATCCAAAATTCCGTGTGTCACAAAATTAGAATATTACTTAAGGCTAATACAAAAAAGGGATTTTTAGAAATGTTGGCCAACTGAAAAGTATGAAAATGAAAAATATGAGCATGTACAATACTCAATACTTGGTTGGAGCTCCTTTTGCCTCAATTACTGCGTTAATGCGGCGTGGCATGGAGTCGATGAGTTTCTGGCACTGCTCAGGTGTTATGAGAGCCCAGGTTGCTCTGATAGTGGCCTTCAACTCTTCTGCGTTTTTGGGTCTGGCATTCTGCATCTTCCTTTTCACAATACCCCACAGATTTTCTATGGGGCTAAGGTCAGGGGAGTTGGCGGGCCAATTTAGAACAGAAATACCATGGTCCGTAAACCAGGCACGGGTAGATTTTGCGCTGTGTGCAGGCGCCAAGTCCTGTTGGAACTTGAAATCTCCATCTCCATAGAGCAGGTCAGCAGCAGGAAGCATGAAGTGCTCTAAAACTTGCTGGTAGACGGCTGCGTTGACCCTGGATCTCAGGAAACAGAGTGGACCGACACCAGCAGATGACATGGCACCCCAAACCATCACTGATGGTGGAAACTTTACACTAGACTTCAGGCAACGTGGATCCTGTGCCTCTCCTGTCTTCCTCCAGACTCTGGGACCTCGATTTCCAAAGGAAATGCAAAATTTGCATGGTTGGGTGATGGTTTGGGGTGCCATGTCATCTGCTGGTGTCGGTCCACTCTGTTTCCTGAGATCCAGGGTCAACGCAGCCGTCTACCAGCAAGTTTTAGAGCACTTCATGCTTCCTGCTGCTGACCTGCTCTATGGAGATGGAGATTTCAAGTTCCAACAGGACTTGGCGCCTGCACACAGCGCAAAATCTACCCGTGCCTGGTTTACGGACCATGGTATTTCTGTTCTAAATTGGCCCGCCAACTCGCCTGACCTTAGCCCCATAGAAAATCTGTGGGGTATTGTGAAAAGGAAGATGCAGAATGCCAGACCCAAAAACGCAGAAGAGATGAAGGCCACTATCAGAGCAACCTGGGCTCTCATAACACCTGAGCAGTGCCAGAAACTCATCGACTCCATGCCACGCCGCATTAACGCAGTAATTGAGGCAAAAGGAGCTCCAACCAAGTATTGAGTATTGTACATGCTCATATTTTTCATTTTCATACTTTTCAGTTGGCCAACATTTCTAAAAATCCCTTTTTTGTATTAGCCTTAAGTAATATTCTAATTTTGTGACACACGGAATTTTGGATTTTCATTTGTTGCCACTTCAAATCATCAAAATTAAATGAAATAAACATTTGAATGCATCAGTCTGTGTGCAATGAATAAATATAATGTACAAGTTACACCTTTTGAATGTAATTACTGAAGTAAATCAAGTTTTTCAAAATATTCTAATTTACTGGCTTTTACCTGTATGTATATGTATATATATATTAGGGATATCCCGATCCAGGTTTTTGCACTTCCGATCCGATACCGATGTTGTTTTTGCACTTCCGATCCCATACCGATACTGGCCTATCCGAGCATGTATTAAAGTTTAAAATTATTTAGCCTACTTAGTTGTCAGATTCATGTTGAAAAGGGTTTTAGTACTCCTGATAACAACTAGCCAGCTGAATTAGGTGAGTTTGAATAATACACAATGGTTGGTAACAAGAAACTGACCTGTTTATTCAAGGATAAACACAAAATAGACAAAATTATACATGACAAACAGAAATGGCATCATTGAACTAGGGCTGGGCTATATGGCCTTTTTTTAATATCGCGATATTTTAAGGCCATATCGCAATACACGATATATATCTTGATATTTTGCCTTAGCCTTGAATTAACACTTGATGCATATAATCACAGCAGTTTGATGATTCTATGTGTCTACATTAAAACATTCTTCTTCATACTGCATTAATATATGCTACTTTTAAACTTTCATGCAGAGAAGGAAATCACAACTAAAAAAATCACTACTTTTTTCATACGGTGTTGATCTGGAAATGTTTGCCTCGGCATTTTGATGGTGTGGGCGTGTGGCACCGAATGGAGATGTTGACGTGCGGAGTTTCAAACACTCTTCATTCTCTAGCAGGGGACTTTTCAAATGATGCTACATATTAGCAGTAATGCTACTTTTTATAGCAACGCTTTTGCTCCACAATTGACAAATTATGGTTGTCTGTTCGACATATTCCCACTTGAAGCCAAACCACCGCCAGACGATGGACCCCCTGCTGTTTATAGGGGGAATTAATTCATTCTTCCTTCATTCGCGTTACCACTCGCACGGCTGCGCTAGCATCACAGCTAACGTTAGCCATGCTGCTACCTCTCTGCTCGGGGAGGGCGTATACGTATGTGACATATGACGTGACAGTATGTGACGTGTGTAAGAAGGTGCGCTTGCTGTCTGTGAGAAGGAGAGACAAGAAAGAGTGAGAAGAGCATGTAGTGTAATGCCAGCAGCTAAAAGCAACTGCGTGAGAACGTATACTCGAATATCACAATATAGTCATTTTCTATATCGCACAGAGATACCGGTAACTTTTAATTCACATGGCCGTCTTAACGGTTAGGACACAGACCTGTGGATGTGTTGAAGGTGTGCTGGAAAATGCGGAACGGAAATTAGGGAGCAGCAGAAAAGTGGAATGTATTATTTAAATCGGTGCGTTGGAAAACACGGACCGGATTTTTTTTTAAACTGGAGCTGGATCTGCATTTTCTCATGCCTTGCCGATACGCATTTTTTGGCAAATATCGGCGGCCGATCCGATCCAAATATCGTATCGGAACAACCCTAATATATATATATATATATATATATATATCTGAAGATAATGAGGTGGCGACTTGTCCAGGGTGTACCCCGCAATCCGCCCGAATGCAGCTGAGATAGGCTCCTGCGCCCCCCGAAGGGAATAAGCGGTAGAAAATGGATGGATGGATGGATGGATGGATGGATGGAAGATATACCTTTAAATTTTTCATATCTCCGCGAGGAAGCCTGTATAGGGTAAAAACTGAACCTGGGGCACTCTGCACGAGACTGGGACGGTCTTTGACTTAAGGGCCAACAGCAGCCACAGAGAAGGATCACCTGCTAAAAAGGATTCCAACCATTAAAGGGCGGTCCCTGAAATGTCTACCCAGGACCACAAAAGACACGCCAACTTTTGCCAGCCTGATGGAACCTCACTGTTTTGTAGCTCTACACAATGTTTCAATAATTGGAGTAGACTGAAAGAGTCCAAAATAACCCCCAAAACAGACCCACAGGACCCTAATAAAATAAAATGCATGCTTTTAATTGAAAATGTTGACATTTTAATTTAATAGATTTTAATAGACTCGTGCTTTTCAATCCCAATAGAGCTGTGGATTTCTCATATACTGGATTTCCAGCAAAAAACAATTGACCAAACTAATTTAATCTCCTGGCTTCAGTTGTCCGAGAACAACGCATGAGGCACCGCTGGTTGAACAAACGGCCCTTTGAGCCCGGCCTGATTAAGCACAGCATCAGATCAATTAGCCTAATATTTGCAGCATAGCCTGTCACATGACGACCGCCAACAACGAGAATCACGAGACCGGATGGCTGCCCAGCCCATCCCGTGTTTGGCGGTGTTTTGTTTACATGACACCAGCTGGATGTACACAAAGAAACATATTAAATCGGTAATCTATGGTGAAGAGTACGATAACATTGTTGATGTGATCTTGTTGTGCTGTTTTCTCTCTCTAGTGCGGCTTGAAAGCATCCGCTGTGAGTCTCGGTGGAAATCTAATAAGACAAAAATAAACGCTCATAATCAATCTCATTCGGGCCGGTCCACCAGGGCGGAAAAAACAACTTGTGAGAGAGTCTGAGCTTCATTTTTGATGCTTGGATGTCTGCTAGCACACATTTGTAGATTCATGTCATGCAAAATTATGTTTTCTTGCATAATGTACAAGACAATGACCACTTTAAGAGCTACAAAGCAGCTGGATTGCTGCTCCACACTCTGCATTAACTGCAAAACAATGAAATGCGGCAGGAAATAAGATCTGTCAATGCACAACTTTTGTTCATCCATCCATCCATTTTCTACCTTTTTAACATAATTTGATTTTATTCATTCACGACATTGCAAGCACATTTCGTTGGTCTTTTTTGGTGAGCATCTCAACATCACACAGTATTTTAAGGGTTAGATGTCAGACACTTGCTACTACAGATGGCTGTTGGCGCAAATAGTAGCAAATGTGTTTTTGGTCTCTTTTCAGAATTACACATATCAGGGAAAAATTCCCTCGTTATGCACAACACAAATGTCCACTGCAGAGGACATACAAGATAAAGTGACTCAACTATGGACTTTAGGAGCCACAAAGCAACTGGACCGCTGCTTTACACTCTGCATTAACTACAAAAGAATGATTTTTAGATTAGTTTTTTTCTTTTGTTTGTAGAGCTTGTCAGCTAACTTTAATGGTGAGTCACTCAATTGAATATGGATTGTGAAATCTCTGACTGACAGAACCTGATTGAAGGCATTTAACACACACAGGTATCCACTTTGTTGCATTGATTTGTTCGTAGCAACACAATTGCTGCACACGTTGCCTTCAGGTGCAAGCTGAAGGGATACTGCAGCAACACACTAACAACTCAGGTAGGCAGCACACCTTTGCTTTATTAACTTGCTGCTGAAATGTAAAACCTGGCCTGTTTGAATACTCACAAGTTCAAATAGAGACCACTAGACAGTTTGCTTAGACACACACAAGACAAGCACTAACCCAAATGTTTGGACTTTTTAAAGATGACAAACGTTTCCTCTTTTACGTCGACTTCCCTGTTAGTTCTAGCACTTTGCAGACATTCTGGCAACATATTCGGTCAAAATACACTTTAAATGCATTCGACCTCGCTTAGGCAATATAGTAGGGCAGAGTAAGCTAGGTTGCTAGCGCACTCGTAAAGCTGAAGTTGTATTTTGTTTTTTAAATTGTATTCCTATGATAATAAAAGCCTCTAAGGACTGGATTACCTGTGTCCGCATCCATCATTTGTGCGTCTGAGGAGTGGATTCCGGGTGTAATTTGGAAAGTTCCAGACGACTTGGAGCGCCACAAAATGCGGTAAACTCTTCCTGGTCTCTTCTCCTTTCTTGTCCGTCCAGCGCTGCCATTCTGTTGGCAACGTAAGGGGCGTGGCTTGACTCGTGACGTCATCACGTACGAGTGTAAACAGGCAACCACGTGGGTGTCAAAGTAAGGGCTGTCAACATCATTTTTAGCTTATTTTTTCGATAAAATGCCACCTTGATGTGCAAAAACTAACATGTTTTTAAGATGTTTAAATTATATACACTCATCCGACATTAAAAAAAAATACTTTAGGCTTTTACTAAATACGCACATTACCTGCATTGTGTGTATCCATAGTTGTATTATGACATATTTGCACCCTTGCTCTTAATAGCATTTGCAATACAGCCTCCAGTCAACGTGCAGATTTATTAATGTTATCTAAAGCCCCACTGCTGTTCACACGCTGCGTGCAAAGCCCTTAATTGGACAGCAGTGAAACTTTACACCCCTGCTATGCAAGCTATCACAAACTACAGAAGGGGGCGAGAGGTGGGGGCGGAAGAGGGGGCTGTGAGAGGTTCTCATGAACGACCGCCACTTGCTGGGCTTGAACGTAACTGCAGGGACATACTGTACTGTACTGTACTGTACTGTACTGTACTGTGCAGTAACATAACAGTATGTCATATTCAAGGGCGCAATTTAGCATCTTAACATTGGTGGGGGACATTTGTGTTCTAGTGTAGGGGAAGAATATAGAAAAATAAAAACAAAATACATAAATAAAATGAAGATTACTATGCATAACAACATATTTCAACACAATGTGCATTCAATAAAGCACGATACTGCCTCATTTTTCCATTAAAAATGTTACTTGCATCTATAAAAACATAACTATTGTGTTGTTAGTCTTATTCTAGTGATCTCCTATACATGCATATGCACAGCAGATAATAAATGACTGGCAACATTTAATTGTGCTTAATTTACAAAACATCTCCACTATAATATTTAATTTGAGCAGTTGGAAAAAGCGTTTAAAGCACATATTCTTTGCTCCACTTTGGTGTATGATGTACTGTTTCACCTCGCACACGGATAGTGATGCATTTGTTTATTTTGGAATTTTTTTTGACCTGAATTAAGCATACTTTATTTGAAAAACACATGTATGTACTAGAACAAGAGTTTAAAAATATAACATGGTGACCCAAATGTAGGACAGTCTGAAAAATATGTGGTCTCGAGCAGGGATTCTCAAATTGTGGTAAGTGTACCACTAGTGGTACGCCATATAATCACTTAATCAAATATTCAAACACAATGTAACTGTTTAAACTGTGTGTAATGTTAAAGTGGCCAAAAATATTAAATATACTTGTAAAATAAAACCTCTGCCTTGTTTTTAATGAATATTTAGGCCCACTACGCCACTGTGTTTAATGTTGGTCATTATAGTGGTGCAGTACTTTGTGAGCCCAAGTTTTTTCTGAAGTAGTACTTGGTGAAAAAAGTTGGAGAATCACTGGTTTAGAGGTTTAAAAATGCAAAATAGTCCACTAGGGTGCTCTATAAAAGCGTATTTTAGAAGCTTTTGGTGAAATTTGAGCAGGTAAAAATAACAGAATATCAAAATAATTTAGGGTGTGTTGACACTAGGTCATGTTCGGTTGGTTTAAAAATGAACTCTTGTGTGTTTGCTTTCCTAGAAGTTTGGTCAAGGGAAAACCTTGGTATGCACCAAACAAGCAGAGTTTCAAATGGGAATTTTGCACAGACCAAAGAAATGGATATAAAAGAGACAATACAAACTAATATTTTGGATGATTTTGGTAAATTTCTGAGCTGAAAAAAACTTATCTAAAAATATATTTTTTTGTCAAAAAAAAGGGGGTTTTTCTTATGTTAAACATCATCTGGTATGTTTGGTTCACATGAATGCAAGTTCTGTTGGCGCTCTTTCAAAAGTATATTTTGGAAGCTTTTGGTGAAATCCAAAACCTAATATATGGCATATTATAAAAATAACCAATATACCTAACCACAAGACAGCATTTTGGAATAGTTGAGTTATGATAAGTAACATACTGTATCACGAAAGATATGAGTATATGATATATGAGTATATATATATATATATATATATATATATATATATATATATATATATATATATATATATATATATATATGATATGAGTTCATTATGTTTTAATCATTGTTGATATAATTAAACAATTACGACACAATTAACCCATCTGCAGCACAGAATGTCTTAAAATCCTTAAAAATTTGCTGGCGACACATTTCTGGCAGTTTGTCTAAGTAGTGCAACTGCCACACATGCACAAATGTGCTTTTAATCCAGGAGGGATAAATCATGGAAGAAAACATGTAAGTAATAAAAACATGACAGGGCAGTTACCCAACAAAGCACTGGCAGGTGTTCTACTTTTTGAACAAAAATGTAAAGTGCATTGAACTAATCTGTGATTGTGAATGTACTAACTCATGTTCACATCATCATCTTAATCCGTCACTCTAAATGTACTAAATCATGTTCACATCATCATATTAATCTGTCACTGAATGTACTAACTCATGTTTACATCATCATCCTAATCTGTCACTCTCAAAGTACTAACTCATGTTCACGTCATCATCCTAATCTGTCCCTGTGAATGTACTAACTCATGTTCACGTTATCATCCTAATCTGTCACTGTGAATGTACTAACTCATGTTCACGTCATCATCCTAATCTGTCACTGTGAATGTACTAACTCATGTTCACATCATCATCTTAATCTGTCACTGTGAATGTACTAACTCATGTTCACGTCATCATCTTAATCTGTCACTGTGAATGTACTAACTCATGTTCACGTCATCATCCTAATCTGTCCCTGTGAATGTACTAACTCATGTTCACGTCATCATCCTAATCTGTCCCTGTGAATGTACTAACTCATGTTCACGTCATCACCTTTCTGCTTTATTCACCATTGCACTATTTATTATCTTTGCACATGTCAGTTATTTAAGTACTTGTTTATATTATTAGTTAATTGTTAATGTCTATTGTTTACATTGAACAAAAAGGGGCACAGTGTTAGGACTGTGTTAAACATTTGGCCAATAAAACTGATTCTGATACATATTACCTTATTTCTTGAGTCTCTGTAAAATGAAACACGATTGATATAGATTAAAAATACATTTAATCGTGATTAATCTGGATTAATCAGCAACCTTGTGATTAGTCTATTTAAAAATGCCAATGGGTTGACAGCACTAGTTTTAATTGTTTCCTGTACTTAAGAGTGATAGCAGCATTACTGTATATTTGGTCCAGTACAAAAAATGATAATAATAAAAAATATTGTGTAGCATTTTAAAAATGTTTCAATTGTGTGCACCCCCCCCCCCCCCCTTTTAGAGGCTGCTCCCCTCCCTTTGAAGCACCCCACCACCACCCCGTCAAACCCCGCCCCCCCCACCTCCGCGCCCCCTCGTCGAGGTGCATTGTGGGGAGGAAAGTCGTTGCCATTCGACCTCTGCGGGGCCTGCGCGGACGCAGCGAGAACCCAGAAATTCATTATGCGTTTAAAAGCTTTATTAATTTCCGCATAACCGACATTCTCTCACCGCGGAGGGCGGAGGACGAGCAGCGACGGCCGGCCATCTCTTTCGGGTGGGAGAGGAGCCTGAATAAAAAAAAGATTACATTACTGCCGTGGCGGGGAGACTGTTGAGGATTTTATTATAAGAGACAAAAAAAAACATGTCCGGGGAGAGAAACCGCAGGTCGCTGGCGTTCCGAGGCGGTGGATTAGCCCCGATAGCGGGCTCCGGAGGCGTCGGTGGGGGGAACAGCTGGGAGGCCCCGGCCTGTCAGGACCAACATTTTAACGGCAACCGGCTGAACCCGGACGACGACGGGGACCTCGGAGCGAAGGGACCAACGCGGAAGCGAGTGGAGGGCGCCGGGTCGGTAAGCGACAGCACGGAGCCCGAGGCGGAGGAGGAAGAGGACGCGGAGAAAGCAGCCGGGAACGCAGGCTCGGAGCTGGAAGCGGCGAACGGTTTCAGGGAGGCAGCGGCGGCGGGCGGCGACGGAGCCGAGTCCGGCAGCGGCGAGGCGGCGCCCAGGAAGTGCGGCGTGGAGATGAGACCCCAGACGCTGCTCCAGAAGCACTCGCTCTTCCACGCGTCGTGGCTCCGGGAGTTCCCGTGGCTTAAGTTCTGCCAGGAGACGGGGCTCATGTCGTGCTCCTGGTGCCACGACGCGGCCACCAGAAACGGCGACGAGCTCATCAAAGGCAGCCGAAACTACAAGAGGGCCTTGCTGCTCCGACATCACCTGTCGTCCGAGCACGGCAGGAATTACCCCGGCAAGCAGGTAACGTTAGCCCCTTTACTTTGATGCTGTCAAACGTTGACGTACTTAAGCCTTAAACACCCCGTGGACGTTCATAAACGGCATTTTGTCGCCTTTATCGAACACCACACGTCACGTAATAGACATTTGCACAATAAATTATTTCAAAAGCGACTTTTCGACCCCTCTACTCGGGCCAATTAGCTAGCATAAGACCGCTAACCTGTGCTAAGTGCTAAGCTAGCGTGTAGCCTCGCCTTGTAGCTGGAGGAGGGAAGAGGCTCGCTGGGGGGAAACCTCACATAGCTTAAAAACGCCACAAATCTCCATGGATTTGTAAATTGAAGTCCACTTTAAGTAGTACGTGTGTACGCTAAGCTTAGGTATACTATTTCTAATACTACAGTAAACAAACAGGTAATTGGTGGCACATAAGTGTTGTGGACATGCTACATGAGCAAAAAGAAAGATAAAAGCCTAACAACATGGATGCATAATCTACATGCATGTAGATGCATTAATAGGTACAATGTCACATTCAATTTTCAAAGTAATTTGCGAGGTATATGATAGCTATACTCAAATAATTGGTGGCACATGTATGTAAGTCTTACCTGTCCATTTTGTAGGCTTGTCAGTTTGACACCTGTCATTGTAAACACACCTAAAAGTAGTATTAATAAATACTATGCAGTGTTTTCACACTGTGCAACACCGCATCTTTTTTGTTGCGTCAGCATCTGCTGTGATGGCTATCTACAAGAGGTCACACAATAGCCAGGGTTCCACCCTTGGGGAGCCGCACCTTTACCAACCCCCCACCCCCACCCAACGTCTCCTTCTTAGGCTGCCTTCTAGGCCTCTCCAGGCAGTCCCCGGTGACCTCTGGTGCATTTACTCCTCTTCCTCCTCCCCCCTTGGGCAGCTAAATTAGAGGCATTGTGCAAGAATGACCCCCCAAAATCCATACATGGTGTGACTTTGCCAAGCTGGACAAGAGGACAGGGAGGTAAATCATGTTGCTTTGCAGCCTGCAAGGCCTTTTTTTTGGGCTACATGCAAGGGTTGAATGGTTGAAATGGATGTCCCTAATAGAATGACACGGCATCACCTGACCACGGTCATCCACATATTTGCGGATTAAAGGGCCCTACTGTTCAACCTTTGGGGCATATCTTATGATTGGCTTGTACGCACATAGCTTTAACTGAAACACTAGTAGATTATTTTGAAATAACACCCCTCAATTTAAGGGCAGCATGCTTTTAATGATAGGCTTACATATATTAGAAGAGTGTTGATTCTTCAGTATGTTTCCTAGCTCCACAGCTTTTGTGGGGCAAGTTTGACAAATGGCATGCAGCATAGCCGTGTCACAAAACAACCGTAATGCGGTCGCTCCTCGCCAGTTTATACTAACCGTCACATTTAATAAGAAAAAGGCAATGTGGAAAGACTTCCAAAATAAACTAGAAAGTTTAAAAGCTGTGGCACGCTCGATCAAATAAAGACGTGTCATGTAATAAATGGGATCCCAGCGAAGGGTGGTAAAGTACAGCAGTGTTTTTTTCACCAAGCACCACCTCAGAAAACACTTGGCTCTCCAAGTACCACCATAATGACCAACATTAAAATACAGTAGCGTAGTAGGCCTAAGTATTAATTAAAAACAAGGCATAGGTTTAATTTAACAAGTATATTTATTACTTTTGCCCACTGTAACATTACACAGTTTAAACTGTAACTCTGTTTGAATATTTAAAAATAAAACGTTAATTACTTAAGTGACTCTGGCGTACATCTAGTGGTACTCGTACCACAGTTTGAGTTTTGAGTTCTAAAGTATAGTATAAGCGATTTTAAACGCAAGGCTGAAATGACATGGCATAAATAAGATGAACACGATAAATAATGCCTTTTAGTTTGCTTGTACATCGTAGTAATAGCCGCTCTGACATTCCTCCCTCCTTTAACAACACCTTGAAGTTGAACTTTGCTCATAACGCCTGCAGAGCGACTCCAGGCCTCTCGACACAACACTACACCCTGGCAATGGGCATATGCACACACACACACACACACACACACACACTCTCACCCCACATGGTATGATGGACAACGGAGCAGCGCCCTAGTTGCTGGCAGATTCAGGCCGGATGCCTGCCCCCTCCCGTCCTGTTGCAAGTCTTGTGGTTTCTGTGTTAAATGTTTGTGTGTGCTCGGCTTTCAAATGTATTTCTCGGCCCCAGTCTGTGTCCCCTACCCCCATAAGAGCCCAGTCTGAGATTAACTTATTTTACTCATCATTCTCCAGCGTCTACCTTTTTCCCACCTTTTTCGGGGCGCTGTTAAGTGGTGATCCATCATCGTTCTTTTTCTGTCTACCTGTACAATGTTTGTTTGTCTAATCTTGAAGGGTTTGTGGTGAAAATTAAATGTTGTGTTACTTGTGCAATGACAATAAAGAGCATACCATACCAAAATACACACACTGTATGGACATGTACCTCGCTATATAGAAAGTACAATTAACTTGACTTGTCTCGGGGTGCAGGGCACTCCCAATATAATACTATTTGCTTTTGTCACCCTTCAAAATTAAGCTACACTATTTCCCCTTATGCCCCAAAATTATCCCTCTCCTAAAAGTGGAATAAAAATGTGATATTGACACTTTGTTCCTTAGTTTCATTACACCAAATCTGTAATCAGACCGAACCGGGTTTTGCTAATCTTTTTTTTACCAGTAGAATGTACCTGCTTGGCCCCCCTAGGGTACTCTTAGGGTTAAGTAGATCTCGCGTCTGTGCATGATCCTTTTTATCTGTGTTTTTATGGCGGCTCGGCCGACATTTGCACGCTATTCGCTGACCTCATAAAAACAGGGAGTGCATCCCCGCCTGGTGCCAAAGAGCAATTCTTCCTCACAGTCCTCGGATTCTCACAGCGCATCCCGAGCTGTCAGGGCGGAATTAACATCGGCTCGGCTATTTGACTCTAATTTGTGAGTGAAGAGGATTGGACTACTACATTTAGTCCCTTCCTTAGCACACGCAATCACTAATCAGAATGACTTAAAGTGATCCACTAACTTGTACACATCTCTAATTGGTAAGGAGAGCAGGAGGAGTGGATTAGGGGCTTGGCTTTGGATTTTCCCCTAGCAACAAGAACCCCGGTCGAGTTAACCAGGCCATTAATTTCCCTAACTGTGTGATAGCGCTGCTCGGCGTGTGTTTGCTCCCTGCTCTGTGTAATATTTGGCACAGCGAGCTACACGTGGAGGAAGCGCGTTAAAGTGAACAAACCGCCTTGTTCTGTACATCCATTCCTGATGTTAATCAGGCCTCAGCGGCGTTCGCTGCTAGCTAACTCAATTAGCCTTAGCACACAGGGCAGCTGTGCTAAAAGTGGGTCTTGTAGTAGGGGGGTTGGGTAGTTGTTAATTGTCTAAGCGCTATCTAGTTTTATGCCCGTGGCAGTATAAAATAAAAGTGACTGTTAAGTTGTACTTCTCATAAAATAAATGGAAAACTCACATATTTTCAGTAGAATTGTGTGGACTGTTTGGCTCACTGTGCCCATTATCATTAACAGGATCTCTACATTCTCAGGTACAGCACGGTCCAACATAAAACAGTCCTTTAGTGTTAAAGTATATTAATATCAAGATGTAAGCTCTACAGAACACAAGTATTGACCTCAATGACTTCAATGACCAATAAGCAACGTGATATTACTGAACATTTTGTGATCTATCTATACCAGTACTAAAATGTATTTTGATACTTTTTGATACTTTTCAATATTATTTATAAAATAAAGGGAATGAGGATTAGTGATTTTAAAGCAGCTAAAACACTGTGGATGGACATTAGCTAGCTATGTTTTAAAGCACCTATTGCTGAGCAGCTCTTCAGCGTTTATAGCTTCACCTTTATCGTTAGTTTTCAAGCCAAAATATGTCCATTTTCCCTTTTCTGTCTACAAATTACTAAATTAGTCTGATTTCTCAAATGATTCGCTTTTTTGTGTGAAGTACAAATGTCCATGCACTCTCTAATGCGACTACTGCCCATAAGCTGTGTGCCTCCCGTACACTGGGGGACGTTTATTTCCTTTGTTGGGGGTGTTACTGACGTCACGTCCGACTCATGTCCCGCTCAATCAATAATGGTGGTGGTAAACTAGCTCTGTTTTTAATGGGTACTAGGCACCATTTAGCCTTTTTCAGAAAAAAAATGCCCTATACTTGTGTTGTTTTCAGCTGTACGGACCGTTAGGGCTGGGCGATATGGCCGAAAACTATATCACAATATAAATTTTTTATATTGATCGATATCGATAATCATTGATACTTTTTATGACTTATTTAAGCCTGCCAATAAATATAGTAAAACAATTTCCAACTTATCAAAGCTTCTATTTATCAGTGGAGAGAGTGTCTGGTAGCCAGGTAGGCTGACGCTGCTAAGGTAAAATAATAACTTAAATAGATTTGAAGTTAGTTGCAGATTTGAGACACTAGATAGCAGTAGTGTATAAGCTATTGAACACTACTCAGTAGTTAGGGAAGCAACTAATTAAACCTACACATTGGAAGTGTCATGATGTTGCCACACTGTCTGCATTACAACTAACAAAACTAAAGACAAGTTTCTGTTTTTGAGTTTATACATCAATATATTACAGTTTCTCTTCTCACTCCATGCAGTGAAGTCACGGTCAGGCGGAAAGACAGCGCAACCACACTAGTGCTATGAGAGTAGCGTGTGCGTGTGTGCGTGTGTGCGTGTGCGTGTGCGTGTGCGTGTGCGTGTGTGTGTGTGTGTGTGTGTGCGCGCGCGCGCGTGCCTTTAAGAATGGCTGTGACTGAGTGGAAGAGTTAGGAGAGCGAGCGGTAGCATGCAGCAGTAGTGGCGACTGTCAAATGTGTCCTGCAGAAATAAGAATAAAGCGACCAAATTGTCACGAATCGGCTTCCTCGTTATTCCGACCCTAAAGCAGAGCTAAGCAGACCCATTAGGCCATTTTCAGGAAATGAAGTTTGTAAAAATAATAAACAACAATAAACTGCATATAGTTTAAAGACTACGACTGCAAGATGGTTCCACTGATCAGCATTCTTCAGCACAAAGATGCCCGACAAAAGTTCCTGCATTTCGAAAGCTCCTTTTAATTTTCTTTCTCTCCGTTGTCAAGTTTGTTGTAATAGAAATACACAAGAAATAAACAAGTCGTCGTGTATATTCCAATGGCAGTCGTGGGTTTGAATGAGAAGTTTTAGGAACGCCCCCAACTGTGTTCCACCAATCAGCGTTCGACAGTACAGTCTGCCCCCGAAAAGGTTCCTGGTCGCTTGGAAAAGTCCCACCTCGCTCGGAGGAACTCCGAAAGGTTCTTATAAGAAGTAAATCTACCTGGGTGTAGTTTTTGGTGGAAACACAGGGGGAACTTTATTTACCCGGGAAGTGGGAAAGTTCCTGAAAAAGTTCCTGAGGTGGAAAAGGGCCTATTGTCTGGTAAAGTGAAGGGTGTTACCCCCGGTGAAATCATCGGCCCTGGAAGGGACGTCTCCCCTTCGCTCCTAGACTACAGTCTGGGACTGGGAGGCGGGAGCCGGTCAGCAGGAATGGTGTAGTTGATACTGTTACGTGATTGGCTGTTAGCGTGTTCTTCCCATTGCTCAGTGAATACTGTTAACTGATTGGCGGTTAGCGTGTCCCTCACATTGTTCAGTGACACTTCCTGTTTCCTGGGTTCCAAAGCGCAAGTGACTTGATGAAACAAATCTTGCTTCATAATTTCTGGTTTCTTCCGACCCAAAAACATAAATATATATAAACAATTTTGTCGAGCGCATTTTATATTAATATCGATTATGTGTCTAATGTATTGATATCATATAATCGGCCCGACTCTACATACCGTTCAAATCACGGAAAGGATAAACATTTCTTCAGAGTTCCTCGAGACGTTATCAAAAAGGGCGGAAAAGTGCAAGACTTGTGGAAACAATGACGAGAAAAGCAGAACAAACTCCAGTCCAAGGGAGCAGAGTCGAAGAATGCATGCATTTGCAGTGATCACTTTGTGAAAGGTTTGTTTGATATACTTTTAAAGGTTATTATTTCCCATTTAAGTAATATCTTGATATTTGTATTTCTTAAACACATGATTGCTACGAGATTTTTGAAAAGCACCAACTAGGCGTGTCAAAATAAAAGAAAGCAAATGTGAGCAAAACTTAAGAGTTACACTTTTATCAAGGGCACCAATCATAAATGAAGCTTTCAGCACATACACAATGTTCACATCTATAGTTAGATTTTGATAATGACGGGGAAACGCACGCTACTCGTAAACGGCGCGTGCAACAGCAGCAAACATGGCATCTTAGACGCAAAGTTAAATCATGAAATGCATCCTTACCTGCGCAAAAACAATGCATATTTATCCGGGAGTTTTGATACCAATTTTCTTGACCCAGCAACATGCAAAGAAGTTGTAAACTTTCATGCTTTCCATGGCATCTGGTAGGCCTGGGCCGAAATTTGGTAAGTCAATTACCGGCGATTATTGAAAGTTAATATCGGTAAGTTTTTCCAGCGTCGATAAATTGCCATGTGCATACTTCAAGTGCATTCACACTTTTTGTCGCTTTCTACCATAGTGGAATGAAAAGAAGGATGTGAATTATCTTGTCCTCATGAAGTGTTTTTGACTCTTTGAGCAGCGACGCGGGGCAGCTGGCCCATTAGTATCCCACAGTGCAACTAGTCAGCATGTAGCAGCTAACATGGACAGAATTATCACAAAACCAAATGCCATGGCACCAATGTTGGAATATTTCAGTTTAAACATTTGGAACAAGATGAGCCTATCAACACCAAGAAGCCAGTTTGACGAATGTGCGTGACTACAACAACGCCCACTTGAAATACAGCCACTCGATAGTTCAAACTCACTTCGCGTTTGGTGAAGAAGCCAGGTGACAGGTCAGTGTAAACAAAACAGTGCAAAATAGTGTAGACATACATCGCCTAAGACATGTTGTCATTTAATACGGTTATAAAACTATCATTTTTTAAAAAGTGCTCTGATGTTGTCATGTCATGTTGGTGTTTCTGCTTATAAGGTCTCCGTGCGTGTGCACTGCCTAACATGCTTCTCTGCTCGTAAAACCAGCAATGTCACGACGTGAAGATGGCATGCTGTTTATGTCAGTAAAAAAATGTACCGGTATTTTTCAGAGGAAAAATTTTGTTTTTTAATTCATTAGTACCCTTATACCGTACAACTCTATAATAAACACAAACTGGAAAACATGCCCGATGTCTGACCTTTAAACATTATAACATTTCTTTTTACCTTAATAAGCCCCATAAGAGAAGATTTATTACGGATCTAGCAGTGATTATTATCACTCATTTTAATTTCAAGGACCCCCAGTTTGACATGCATTAAGCTACAGTCCCCCATTTAATGGCATTTCTATCTTTGGTATGATATCATTGTTATAGTAACAGAGAGTGTACAAATGGAACCAAATGGACCTAGCGGGTATACATTTCTTAATTAGTGATGTTTTAGGCCATGTCCTACACGAACACAGACACTTAATAAATGCATACTTAACTCTGCGTTTAGGCCTCTTGTCCACACGCAGACGCATACGTTTGTCTTTAAAAATGCAGACTTTTACAAACGCTGGCCAAAGTGTAGAGATCCAAAACTTTGCTTAGAGTATGCGTGTACACTGCACAAACGGGAGACTTGTGATGACGTCACGGTTGTACGCTGTCATTTCCAAGCTCAACAACACTGCCTTGCTGCCTTTAAACACACTATAAGAGAACTTACTGTATGTTTGAACGTAAACATGCTGCTATTATCACTCAACATTAATAAAAAATACATAAAGATGGGCTTTGCGACACTCCCGCCGGCGCTAAGGACAGTCAGCTGTTTTGGATATGATTGCTGTGGAAGCTCCAGCTGATGGGACAACTTTGACAAGCAAGACATTTAGCTCTGTGTCATAAGAAAGGTGCAACATGATCTTATGTTCTTAGTACTTGTTCAACGACAAATCTTGAAGTTAACTTACGTGTCTTGCTTCCATTTTTGTAGATGGAGCCAGGCGCGATTGTGCTCGCGTGTAAAAAGCGACAAAGCAATTAGAAAAAAACATGATGTAGCATCCTCCTTGTAGTGTGTACTGAAGTTAAAGACAATATACACTTCATTACACATGTACCATATCACTATATCGATGATTAAATGCTTTATAATTCCACGAGAGTTTTGCAGCGTACGTGCACTTTATATAGGCACTTAACCATGCAAAAGGGTTTTCTTGGCTCGTTAGTGCGTGCTGATTTTAGAAATAATGTACACTTCACTGTAGGGCTGGGCGATATTGGCTTTTATTAATATTTCGATATTTTTAGGCCATATCGCGATATACGATATATATCTCGATATTTTGCCTTAGCCTTGAATGAACACTTGATGCATATAATAGGGCGCATTAAAGGAGTCATATTATTATTATTTTTCTAAATTGAAAACACTTCCTTGTGGTCTACATAACATGTAATGGTGGTTCTCTGGTCAAAATGTTGCATAGATGATGTTTATGGGGCCATGTCCTTCGCTATGTAATAAGTTACTGCGGACGTTATCTCCTTGTGTTTGTGACTATGTTTTTCATATGGTGTTGATCTGTAAATGGAAGACGTCAGGCTCATTTGTCAGTGCAGGTTGTTTCGGCATTTTTTGGGGTGTGGCACCGGCCGGAGATGTTAACGTGCGGAGTTTCAAGCACTCTTCATTCTCTCGCGGGTTACTTTTTAAATGAAAGAACAAATTAGTAGTGCTGCTACCAATGTTCCCTCTAATTGTTCATGTGTCTGAGCAAACACAAAAAGCATTCAGTGGAGCACATGTGAGCAACATCACACATAGCAATACCAGCAGCACACCTGTCTCAAACCAATCTTTTATAATGACACTCAAATGAGAGGAGTCATTTTCATGAGATTATTTTGTAATATTAGTGATTAGGCCCACTTGTAATGAAAATAAAAGAAATCTTGTTTTTCATAAGCTATGGATTAGTATTGTACAATATGTCTGGGTGGGGGTCCTGCTTTGGAAATCATTTGTACCCCTTTCAGAGATCACATTTAATTCCCCTTAAACATCCTCATGTTGCACAATGAAATGTAAGCATAGGATGAAGTGTGCATTCCTGTAACTTTCTTTAGTAACAGCATTCCATGATTAATATCAATAAATTAACATTAATAATAAATGACAGTAGAATAAGCACACGTATGACTGAGGAGTCATAGTGTAACTTTGTGGTGTTTGAGTTGTCCGACTTTTTGTGTGGCCATAAACGCACCAGTGGCTTAGTGCTATGCGTGTTGGTGACAGATGACAAGTTGGTTTTGGCCTGGTTTGTACGGCAGAAAATGACTAGTTTTTCGAGATAGAAGTTTTTTACTCATGTTTTTGGTGTGGTTATGGCCCAATATAAACAGTTTTGCTCAATAAAGTGATCGATATAATTCCTGTCCTCGAAGCATCTCGATAGACGTTAAATAATTGAACGGTGTTGACGAACACCGTTAGGGCCGCTTGTTGTCACAGTCACTCAGAGTTGCATTGCAAAATTACACAGAATAAATGTGTTTATTTTGTTTAGAATTCAGATGGGATTTGATTTGGTGCGCAGCATATACTTGCTGTGCGCAGAGGACGCTTGAGCAGTACGCACCTTAGAGGGAACGTTGGCGCTACTTTTTGTAGCAACGCTTCTGCTGCATACTTTGCATATTACTGTTGTCTGCTGAATATCTTCCCGCTTGAAGCCAAACTACCGCCAGATGATGGACCCCGTGCTGTTTTTTTTGGGCATTAATTGTTCTTCCTCCTTTTGTGATCAGTTTCGCACATTCTCTTGTATTGTCACTTGCACCGCTCCGCTTGTACCACCTGCCTCAGCTAACGTTAGTCATGCTGCCACCTCTCTGCTGGGCGAGGGCGTATGACGCTGCACGCGCGACAGTATGTGACGTATGTAAGAAAGTGGGCTTGTTTTATGCCCCTGTGAGAAGGAGAGACTAGAAAGAGTGAGAAGCACCTGTAGTGTAATGCCCGCAGCTAAAAGCAACTGCGTGAGAACGTATACTCCAATATCACGATATAATCATTTTTTATATCGCACAGAGGCAAACCCGCGATATATCGAGTATATCGATATATCGCCCAGCCCTACTTCACTGCACATAATACATCACCTTGTTGCTGAACACGTTATAATTCTATGAGTGTTGGGTTTCAGGAGCAAAGTCGTGCATTCGCTCTTCAATAATGTTCCCAGGGCTCTGTGTACATGCAGGCTGGTTTATAAAGATAATGTACATGTCATTGTGTACGTCTAGTGTATCAAAATAAACATATTAGGAGGTGTAATGCCATCAAGTCAGATATTGCTGCTTTTTTCAGGCTTCTGATTGGACAAAATGTGCATGACAGCAGGTGTATGCGTTTGTGTCTAGAAATAGACAGTTTAGAAACTACACTTGTGTGGATGGAGATCGTTTTAACCCCAAATATGTGTTTTTTTTTTTTTAGAAACACTGTGTTCGTGTGGACATGGCCTTAGAGTAGTCAACAATTTAATTCTGAGGAGTCTGATTCGACTATTAACCTTGCAGTCGAATCAGCGGACATTGAATCCCCCGACATTGAACGGACTAAGGGAGGCGAGTTGAGTATTCGAGGCTCTCCTCGTATAGCGGATGATTTAGGAAGCTGTTTCAAGACAAGGGCCATCTTTTCGGTGCCCCACCAGGGCCAAGGCCCTGGTGGGGCCAATTCGAGGACTATACTATTCAATCCCTGCCGTGTTTATATGTTTATCTGAGTGTTTTAGCCTTGAGGTGGAAAAAGTAGCAAATCCCCATTAGCTGTGCTCTTGCTAGCATTCACCTGAAAGCCAGCATAAAAAAACCCTTTGTAAATTGTTGACTGATCGGCGACTATGGGCAAAATCTATCAAATTAGTTTCAACTATGAAAATCCTTAGTCCAAGACATCTCTAGTCCTATTTTAGACTGAATTATTACTCGATTTTGTACAACATTCTGGATCCTGTGCTCTAGTATAGGATACAAAGTGTTGTGTTTATTAGTTGTCTCTACAGAAACCAAATCCTGTAGCTGGAGTTTCAGTACACAGTGGAAAAAAATCTTCCACTCGAATTTAGTTTCAGTTTCGGTTTTCTGTCACCCTTTTTGTCAGGCAGTACTTCACCTAATGAGGAATCTGGTAAGTGGACCCCATAGTCAAAAACGTATGTTGTTCTTAGATGATAATATTTTGAACTACCTCGTGGTGAAAAAGATAGTAGCGGGCTGCAAAAATTGAGGGGGGGCATACTTTCCCCCATTTTTATTGTACTTAACAAAGAAGAAGGTCTCTCCCAGTTTTAGAGAGGGGAGACCCACCCAAGGCTGTTTGCGAGGTACCGGGGATGGGATGTTTATTGGGGGTCCACAGGTCATTGAAACGGGGTGGGCTGTAGCCAGAGGGAGAATTCTTGTTGAATTAGCCTCTCTGCACCCCCATCTCTCTCTCTCTCTCTCTCTCTCTCTCTCTCTCTCTCTCTCTCTCTCTCTCTCTCTCTCTCTCTCTCTCTCTCTCTCTCTCTCATCTCACACACACACACGCACACACACACACACACACACACACACACACACTTCTTCTCTGGCATGACATTGTTAAGAGGCTAGAGACAGTGTGTGCAGTCCTCCCACACCTTGGGCCAAACGCACACAGCAGTATTGTTCTGTTATCTGGGGACAGACGGGTAGGGTGGGGCGCCAAAATTTGAGGGGTGGACATTGTAGACGCGTGGAGTTTGGAAGGCGGCGCCGCATCAGCCCTAAGGGCCAGTCATAAGACTGGATTGGGATTTAGGTGGGGTACAGGGGGCTGGGGCGCGCCCTGTGGGGGCGACAGTGCCGCATTACACAAACTGTTAGGGGTGTGTCGTGTTTGTCACAGATCTACTGCCTCCCCCCGGGATAGGAGGGGGGCTCTGTGGTTTGTTTAGGTTTGAGGTTTATTTGTGTTGCGGCCTATCTTGATGCCTCGGTCAGTGCCTCAGCACTTTTACACTTTGCGGCCATCTTGGATTGTTTTAATCCACCTGCCATCCAGCACGTATTGGTGCTCCTCCGGGGATCATAAAGTACATTTTTAACCGTTTAAGGTGTCTTCCAGACATCATCTTGTCGGTTATTTGGGCTTGCAATCTCTGATTTAAACATAACCAGGTCAAGATTGAAAACTAAGGGGGGGTTGGGGGTGGATGGTCTTGGCTCACATGTGGCACATCTGGAAAAAAGATGCTCAAGCCACCCCTCCTTACTACCTAGCTAAGTGCTCACTAAGAGAGCCAAATTCAAGCTATCGGGCAGGTCTAACCCTCCTGGCCCACTGCCTTGCTATCTGTAATGACTAAAAGCTGCAGGGAGTGGAGGTGGTGGGGGTTGCATGTGGCCATCTCTCACTCTGCCCAATCATTAACAGGAGCTACAAATTCCCAGGTACAATGAAACCTCTGCGGTCGGCACATATCATTTCCTAACAATGAACTTGACTTAGGCCCTGTTTACACTAAGCCAGATAAGGTTATCCAGAGTAAATCACACCTAACCTTATCCGTGTCCACACACAACAATGCCACCGTTTAAGACCCCCCCCCCCCCCCCCCCCACACCTCTGTCCACCGGCGCAACGCGACCTAGTACGCATGTGCGGGAAAAAAATAATCCACCTGAGCATCCATCTGCTCCAAGCTCTCCAGTAGATGACTTTACTTCACTGTGAAGTTATTTTAAAGAGCTATATTGTAAATAGTTTGCTGTGCATTTTACATTTGTTTGCTGTGTTTTGTGTGCAAGTTTTTAAATTAAAATGTATCTCCTTTGAATAATATCCAGTGTTGTGGTATTTCAATTAACTAGAATCCAGTGTGCTTTGGGGCCCTATTGTAGTGAATCACACCTGAGCAATCATACATGAATCAAATCTTTAATGGACATGTGAAAGTAGACAATGCGATAAAGAACATTTTACAACAATTACAACAATTAATCTAGACAGAGAATACCCAAAGTATTGTTGTTGTGGGTTGACTCCGCCGTTGGGGTATTCTTTCATGAGATATGGCGTCAGGGGATAAATTGGGTCACCCAAAAGAAAAACAGGGACTTCATCTTCCAGCAGTTGTTTGGGACACGAGGGAGTGGTTCCATCTTTCAGCTGCGTGCTAATGGCGGAGTTAGCGAAGATGCGAGCATCATGCACACTGCTTGGCCATTTCACAGTCACAGCCATAAAGCAATCCACGGGAGGAAGGTACAAAGTTTTTCGCTAAGTAGAATCACAGCTGACACAGCAGACATTCAAAGGTTCTCTTGCCGTCTGAGATGTGTTGTATCCAAAATAGCTGCAATCGCCCGTTGCTTTCTCTAAGGTATTCATGTGTGATTTCCAAAAGCGTCTGTACATGTACAAGAAGGAGAAACACGGGCATGTCTGGATGATCCGCCTCTATCTTTGTTATGAAGCTGGCTGTGGCGCGTTCTTTCTGATGTCTCTTCCTGTGTGAGGCGCGGTCTTTCTGGCGTCACTTCCTGTGTGGGCGCGGTCTTTCTGGCGTCACTTCCTCTCCGAACTCAGTTTGTAAACAATCAATGAGTCCATTCAAAGCTAAGTGCCGGAGATTCAAGAAATACACGGCTGACGTACACATGTAAAAATTTGTCCGAGGAGGGGAACCTTAAGCGCTGGTTTAGTGTGGCTGAAACGGGGCTCAGGCTAAATAATTATTTGTTTAAGGGTTTAAACGACTTAGTGTAGACATGACATGAGAAAATGCAAAGAGGATTTGCAAACTCTTGTGTAACGAGTGACATCTTTTTTAAGTGTTGCCAAATAAAAAGCAAAGCACACCCTCAGAAGTATTTCTTTGTAGTAATTCCCACAAAAATTGCTGGCTTTTGTGAAAAACAGACAAAAAAGGTAACTTTTCGTGACCAAGGCAAGGACGTAAGTTAAAGCTGATTTGGGTCATCTTGCATGGCGCCATCCATGACGGTGGTCAAACTTTATGAGCAATTAAAAGCAAAAAGGTATTGTGGGCAATTCAAATTCTGAAGTTTTCTATGACTTTTACAGCTGTTTTTTTCCCCTGAATCTTCTCTTTTTTGGAAGTTTATTTCTTCTGGCTTAGTAGGATGTTTTAATATAGTCCATGCACTGTCAGCACGCCAAATTTAAAATGCAACGCCAGCGGTAATAATTATAACCCCTGTGAAACTCCCGACATTTAGTATTACCATTTTAAATTAAAATGATCATGAAACTGTGATTGATAACTGTACTTTGATAAACTTGCGTACTGACTGGTGCCAGCCAGCTCACTAGCTTGAATGCTAAAAGGAAAACAAGAGACATTAACATCATTCCTCATTAAAGGGGAGCTGTACTTTTTTTGCCCATCAATCACAATTCTTATGTAAAACACACACATATGATTTTCTTTTTTTAATGCATTCTAACTAGTAAATAAATGCAAGCAAAAGTCTGCTTACAACCTCTAAACACCTCATCATAATTTTATATACACACTTTAAGCATATATGTAATGTAACAGGCACATTCATTATAACATGTTTACTTATTTTGGTAATTTTAAGCATACGGCGGTGCATTAATTTAAAAAACGCAGCACTACATTCGCTTTTTCCTTCAACTACATCACTGACTACTACTCACTGCAGACTTCATGAGAGCCAACAAACATAAAAAAACATCACTTACTGTACAAGATCTATTGTCACTGGGATGCCGACTAATAGGATGTTGATATAGTCTTGTTTGGATACAAATTAATCATCAAACTCATGAAGGGTTAAAAAAAAAAAAGGTCTGTGCAAACGGTCTTTTGTATGTCTTTCTTGCCATCTCCAGGTTAAAATTGGCTTTCAGCTTCTCAGTTTAAGTCCACATCATTTTAATATCAAGGTGAGAGGCATGATTTATATTATAAAATTACCTTTCACAGCTCAGAGGTGAGAAAGCAACTCACATGCTGATGATGTAAATACAGCTAGCATAAGAAGTTGCCTTTCTCTGATCAATATGCCGCTAAATGTAGGTTATTAATGCTAGCCCTTATAATTACAGCACAAACAAACCTTTCCGTTTATGTTCTGTTCTGTGCATATCAACGTAAAGTATTGCGATTTAAGGTCTGATGCATGAAAATGCACGTCATCAGATCATTTTTTTCAGCGTCCATGTACACAGTAACATTCTAATCAGAATGATGATAAGATTAAATACATTTTGTCCATGTGTACACGTGGCTATAGATGACATTGGCTCCAGACTTTTTTAAACGTTTATTTACAAGTTAGAATGCATTAAAAAAGACATGTGTTCTTGTCTCTTAAAAGGATTGTGAATAATAGGCAAAATTCCCCCCAAAAAGTGCAGTTCCCTTTTAAGAAACGACAAACCTCAATCTGTCTGAGCAACTAACCTGTTCAGTTGTGCACATTAAACCTACAAGCTGTGCTCTCTAAGAACAGAGTGATCGTTAAATACTCAAAAGAGGTGTTTTTACGGTACGCTCAATGACAGCGAAGGATTCCACAAATACATTTTATTTGTCACGCACTTTTCATTTAAATACATCTTAAAGTGCTGCAGTACAAACCAATATTTTAAACAAAAAAAAGCTTAGCCATTAAAACAGATAAAATACTAAGACTAAAGCATAAGTACGGAGCCCCTAAAGGGACATGGGGGAATTTTTTATTTTTATTTTTATTTTTTTAAGATATGTGTTCCTTGCGCACGAGATAGTTTCTCGTGCGCAAGGAATACATATCTACATATGTGTGTGAAAATGCCAGTTCAGGAGTTCATTTGGCTGTATTTCCAACTAGGACTTTCCCCCATGTGTGTTGTGGCAAAATGTGAATGCCTGGCAAAATGTGAATGCCTGCCAAAACTGTATTTCCTTCGCGGGGGAACGCAGCGCTCGCTGAACCTACATTTTTGTCTTGGTGTGTCCACAGCGGGTTACGAGGTGTGAGACAAACACTTTATCTTCCTGGTTGTTGTAACGCTACGTGTTTGACATTATTTAAGACTTTATCGTGCCCGGAAAAGGACAGTTTTCCTCTTCTGTGGCATTAATGTGATTTAAAGGACTGTTAGTCCGATGTTGATGTGATAAAACTTTTTTCTTGTTTGGAAGATACACACACAATTGAAACTGTTATTTCTTCCTGCACGTAATAAATATATACAACGTGTTTGGATGTATTCATTTATGTAAAATTGTCATTAAATGTAATATTGCCTGACAAAAAGTGATTCGACGTAATATTTTGATATTTACACATCGCATATTTACACATGCGCATTTTACTAGAATACCCTTATGAGCATTACATATATCAAAATGAAGTACCTACTGTACTGTTTACTTGTTGAAATACCCTTTTTAGAGCAAATATCTACCCAAATGGCCACTTTGCTGCTGCCAAAAATGTATTTGAAGTAATATTTGGATATTTACACATCACATATTTACATATTTTACTAGAATACCCTTATGGACATTACATATATATAAATCAAGTACCTACTGTACTGTTTACTTGTTGAAATAACCTTTACAAAGCTGTCACAGACAAATAGTACACAGCTCCAGTATGTGCTGAGAGAAAAAAATGTGTTATATTTGTGTAATGTTTATATATATACACACACACACACACACACACACACACACACACACACAAACACTCAATTTGACATACAAAATAACTACTATTTTTAAGAACAAGTTACATATATATATATATATATATACATACATACATACATACATACATACATGCTTATACATATGTATATTATATTATATTATTTATACACATATAAATTATATGGGTAGATATTTGCTCCAAAAAGGGTATTTCTACAAGTAAACAGTACAGTGGGTACTTGATCTATATACAGTATATGTAATGCTAATAAGAGTATTCTAGTAGAATATGCAGAGATAAGATGTGTCAAAATATTACTAGAAATACATTTTTGGCAGCAGCAAAGTGGCCATTTGGGTAGATATTTGCTCTAAAAAGGGTATTTCAACAAGTAAACAGTACAGTAGGTACTTCATTTTGATATATGTAATGCTCATAAGGGTATTCTAATAAAATATGCAGAGATGAGATGTGTCAGCATCAAAATATTACTTGATATACATTTTTGGCAGCAGCAAAGTGGTTGTTTTGGCATATTTTAGCTTTGTAAAGGGTATTTCTACAAGTAAACAGTACAGTAGGTACTTGATTTATATACAGTATATGTAATGCTAATAATGGTATTCTAGTAGAATATGCAGAGATACGATGTGTCAATATCAAAATATTACTAGAAATACATTTTTGGCAGAAACAAAGTGGCCATTTGGGTAGATATTTGTTCTAAAAAGGGTATTTCAACGAGTAAACAGTATAGTAGGTACTTCATTTTGATATATGTAATGCTCATAAGGGTATTTTAATAAAATATGCAGAGATGAGATGTATCAGTATCAAAATATTACTTGAAATACATTTTTGGCAGTAGCAAAGTGGTTGTTTTGGCATATTTAACTTTGTAAAGGGTAAACAGTACAGTAGGTACTTGATTTACATATACCGTATTTTTCGGAGTATAAGTCGCTCCGGAGTATAAGTCGCACCGGCCGAAAAGGCACAATAAAGAAGGAAAAAAACATACAGGAAAATTTTGGGGAAATGTATTTGATAAAACACAACACCAAGAATAGACATTTGAAAGGCAATTTAAAATAAATAAAGAATAGTGAACAACAGGCTGAATAAGTGTACGTTATATGAGGGATAAATAACCAACTGAGAACGTGCCTGGTATGTTAACGTAACATATTATGGTAAGAGTCATTCAAGTAACTATAACATATAGAACATGCTATACGTTTACCAAACAATCTGTCACTCCAAATCGCTAAATCCGATGAAATCTTATACGTCTAGTCTCTTACGTGAATGAGCTAAATAATATTATTTGATATTTTACGGTAATGTGTTAATAATTTCACACATAAGTCGCTCCTGAGTATAAGTCGCACCCCCGGCCAAACTATGAAAAAAACTGCGACTTATAGTCCGAAAAATACGGTATGTAATGCTCATAAGGGTACTCTAGTAGAATATGCAGAGATGAGATGTCAATATCAAAATATTACTAGCAATACATTTTTGGCAGCAACAAAGTGGCAATTTGGGTAGATCAGTGGTTCTTAACCAGGGTTCCATCGAACCCCAGGGGTTAGGTGAGTCAGCCTCAGGGGTTCGGCGGAGCTTCTGCCACGGAGGTATAGACACATCCGAATTATCGTGTAAATAAAAACTTCTCCCTATCGGCGTATTATGGATACCCCCAAACAATGTTCCCTCTAATTTTCCATCTGATTTGCATGTTTTTTGATTGATTGATTGAAACTTTTACTAGCAGATTGCAAAGGAAGAGAATACATTATATGAAACTGTATAGTTTACACAGTACAGTACATATTCCGTACAATTGACCACTAAATGGTAACACCCGAATACGTTTTTCAACTTGTTTAAGTCGGGGTCCATGTTAATCAATTCATGGTAATGTGTGTAAGGTGTGTAATTTGTTGAGTTCATGCACTGTGTTGGTTTTGTTCTTTGAACAAGGTGATGTTCATGCACGGTTCATTTTGTGCACCAGTAAAAAAACATATGACTTTTTCTTGAATTAATAAAAAAAAACATTGTATTTTTCACTAAAGAAGGGTTCGGTGAATGCGCATATGAAACTGGTGGGGTTCGGTACCTCCAACAAGGTTAAGAACCACTGGGGTAGATATTTGCTCTAAAAAGGGTATTTCAACAAGTAAACAGTACAGTAGGTACTTGATGTTGATATATGTAATGCTCATAAGCAGGGGTCCCCAAACTACGGCCCGTGGGCCGGATCCGGCCCCCCAGCATCCAAAATCCGGCCCACAGGAAGTCCCAAGTTAAAATAAAAGTTTTTATTTTTATTTTTTTATTTTATTTATTTTTTAATCTTTCCTTTCTAATCCATTTTCTACCGCTTGTTACTCTTGGTGTCTCCTAGACGCTCAGGCAAATCATATTGTCTAAAAATTTATTTTCCCATCTTGTTAAACATTGTTAAATGTTGATGAACATCAATGTTAATTGATGTTAAATGACAGAACGGATTATAAAAACAATGTGTGTATATATATATATATATATATATATATATATATATATATATATATATATATATATATACATACACAGCCTGGCCCCCAGCCAAATTTTTTTAACCCAATGCGGCCCCCGAGTCAAAAAGTTTGGGGACCCCTGCTCATAATGGTATTCTAGTAAAATGCGCGTGTGTAAAGAAACTATCTTGTGCGCACGAGATACATATCTTTAAAAAAAAAAAAAAAAAATCCCCCCCATGTCCCTAAGACTAAAGCATAAGTACGGAGGGACATGGGGGAATTTTTTTTTTTTTTTTTTAAGAAACACAAAACATGCAAAATAGTGTATTTTACAAAAATGTGCCCATTTATTTTAGTTATTTAAAAAAGTATAACGGGTAAAAAGATTTCAGTGTGTGTTTATGCCCATTAAGAGCACATTCAACAAAACTTGATAATAAGGATAACTGATCAATTTGGTTTTGATAACCGTGATATAAAATGTTCATATTATTACAGCCCTACTTCTGACTTAGTAGGATGTTTTCATATAGTCCATGCACTGTTAGCATGACAAATTTAAAACACAACGGAACCTCCAGATACGAACGGCATCGTTGATTACGTAGAGTAGATAAGGGTCGGTTCCTAGAACGGCGAATTGGGATTTCAGTATGGAAAGGCAAACCAAATTGTCAGCGAGTGCTATCTTCACATTAGCTAACCTTTCGGTTCATGGCCCCATCCAAAGAAGCTTTGATGTGTTGTTTCCCCTCTTGCTCATCCTCGTCCCGACTCGCCCTCGCTCAACCCGGGGCTCCTTTTTGTGCCGGGCAAAGTGCGGAAGATCTGCAGCGTAATATAAGCGAGCGATTTGAGAGGTCTTTTTCACAAAAGGTCCACAGTGAGTGAATGGACAATGAGCCTCGGGGAGAACGCTCACCATTGTGAAGGAGCTAAAAATGGGGTGACCCGTCTCCTTCTCCTCATGCCTATCGTGCTCGCGTTCCTTCATCCTACTGACCCCCCACCCCCTCCCCTCGCCGCCCCCTTTCAGCGTACTGCTCCACATTTTCTCCAGGCTCAAGGTCTCACTCGTTCACTCTTTGTGCCGCTACGAGCAGGCTCACCCCGCCCTGTGCCAAACATCTCCCATCTTTTTATTGTAACTTTCACCCTATTATGACCTTTCTTTTCACTTTGCCATTATGTGTACTCTGTCATGAAGCCTGCAAAGCATGTTCCCTTTCGCCCTTTCTCTCTCTCCCTCTCAATCCCTCCAGCTGTGGACAAGGATGATAAGCCCCCCTATACTGTCCTGTGTGCCCAAGCCAGGCTGCTTTGGACAAGAGCTGCAGTGTGGATGTGTGGTGGGTGGTGGTGGGGGCTGGGTGGGGACCTCAGAGAAATGAATTTAATCTGAATTACTTGCTGAAACCCCAGCTGTGTATGTGTGTGTGGGCAGCTTGTGGGTGGGGACAAAAATGCAGGGCTGTAGCAATGTGAATTATTCTGGATTAGGACATCTGCTGTGCAATTTTTCAGATGTACGTCCACGTGTGCTCAAAAATGCACGGCATTGGTTTCTATGCATTTTCTTTGACCTTTTTTGCATATATTAACCAAACCATTAGTGCGTGTGTGTGCATGCATACTCCCCCATCTTACTCTCTGTGGTCGGTACCAGGCAGGGGGAGGAGGAGTAGAACTGTTACTGCCAGCTCCCCTCCCATCATCTAGGCACGGACACTTGGACAGCCCTCCTCCAGGTCTAATTGGTCGAGTTCTCTTTGTTTCAGTGAACAGTACAAAGCAAAAAAAAGACAGAACGATCAACTATAATTTTAATGTCACTCAAAAGAGGCCAGGCCTTTACCAAGTCAACAAAAGCATACAGAATAGAGCATTGTTTTTGTTAGCAGGTTGCTTTCTCAGGCTCTGTTTTACACTGGACACCAAATGTATTGCCCTCAAGTAGGGATGTAGTTAAGATTTTATCAATACAATACCCTTATCGATATTCCTTATCGATACCGGTATTTGTCGGTCTATATGTAATTGGTATGAATAAAAATGTGAACATTTTTTATTTTTTATTACCGTATTTTATTAGCAGAAAAGGTTGTACACCTCCACAGCATGATAAAACATCTCACAGCAGGGAAGGCTTTTTATCAACACCTGCTTTTTAAGTCTTAAAGGGGAACATTATCACAATTTCAGAATGGTTAAAATCATTAAAAATCAGTTCCCAGTGACTTATTATATTTTTCGAAGTTTTTTTCAAAATTTTACCCATCACGCAATATCCCTAAAAAAAGCTTCAAAGTGCCTGATTTTAACCATCGTTATAAACACCCGTCCATTTTCCTGTGACGTCACATAGTGAAGCCAACACAAACAAACATGGCGGAAAGAACAGCAAGCTATAGCGACATTAGCTCGGATTCAAACTCGGATTTCAGCGGCTTAAGCGATTCAACAGATTACGAATGTATTGAAACGGATGGTTGTAGTGTGGAGGCAGGTAGCGAAAACGAAATTGAAGAAGAAACTGAAGCTATTGAGCCATATCGGTTTGAACCGTATGCAAGCGAAACCGACGAAAACGACACGACAGCCAGCGACACGGGAGAAAGCGAGGACGAATTCGGCGATCGCCTTCTAACCAACGATTGGTATGTGTTTGTTTGGCATTAAAGGAAACTAACAACTATGAACTAGGTTTACAGCATATGAAATACATTTGGCAACAACATGCACTTTGAGAGTGCAGACAGCCCAATTTTCATCAATTAATATATTTTGTAGACATACCCTCATCCGCGCTCTTTTCCTGAAAGCTGATCTGTCCAGTTTTGGAGTTGATGTCAGCAGGCCAGGGAAGCTAGGGTCGATGTGAGCCAAGACATGCAGGGGGTTTAGCTTGCTCGTCTGCGGGAACAAACTGCCGCCATTGCTTGCCGTGCTACCGAGGTCCTTTGTCCCTGAATTGCTCACACACTCCGGCAGATTCAATGGGGGTCTGGCGGAAGATTTCTTTGACTTTATCGTTGGAAATGCATCTGCTTTGAGTGTCGCAGAATATCCACACATTCTTGCCATCTCTGTCGTAGCATAGCTTTCGTCGGTAAAGTGTGCGGAACAAACGTCCAATTTCTTGCCACTTTCGCATCTTCGGGCCACTGGTGCAACTTGAATCCGTCCCTGTTCGTGTTGTTACACCCTCCGACAACACATTGACGAGGCATGATGTCTCCAAGGTACGGAAAACAGTCGAAAAAACGGAAAATAACAGAGCTGATTTGACTCTGTGTTTGAGAAAATGGCGGATTGCTTCCCGATGTGACGTCACGTTGTGACGTCATCGCTCCGAGAGCGAATATTAGAAAGGTGTTTAATTCGCCAAAATTCACCCATTTAGAGTTCGGAAATCGGTTAAAAAAATATATGGTCTTTTTTCTTCAACATCAAGGTATATATTGACGCTTACATAGGTCTGGTGATAATGTTCCCCTTTAAACAGCTCAACTATGTTTGTTAATGCAGTTGTTATGTCATCATCGTGTAAAGAACACACAGACATATCACTGTGTTTCTATTCATTACAATCACACTCAGCTGGAAATATCATTTATGTATTTATGTACAGAGCACAAAACTTTTAAATGATATATATGAAATATACAACAAATTCGCATGTTATGTGGGTGTGCATTTTTTAACAATATAAATAATTTTGTGTTTATGTTGCACACAGATGTATTTGAGTGACAGACCGGAGGTTGACAGCTACCAATGTGTCTGGTGCGAACAAAAAAAAAAAAGACTCAGTGATGAAGTGTAATGATTAATCGTCCAGTTGTAGAGTCAAGACAGAACTAACTGAGACACATTTAAGTAAGGTGTCTATTAATGCCACGTCGCAAATGCGCCGTGATGGAGTGATGTCAGACGGCGACTACGGTTCTGTCAGCGGATTTTACCTTGCGTCAAGGCAACTTTATGGATTATTGTATTACTTAATGTTTTCACTTATTTGTTTGGATTATTATTAGCTTGTGGATTAATGGATCATGAGGACGGTTGATAAAGCGCGGTTGCGGCGGTCGTGAGTTTAATGGCATTCACTTGAAACTAAATAACTTTTATTAGCGTGCGTGACTTTGACGGACTTTTGAGGATGAATTGTGGTGTGACAAACTTTTGTGTGGTGTTGCTTTCTATTTGTAATGATTAAAAATAGGATTTTTTTATGTATATGCAGTGGCAGCTGGACCGAATGTGACAGCGTGTCATAATTGCGACGGTTAGTTGGATAAAAAAATACCGATAGCAGTACTGTTAGTCCAGAATCTTCACGGTCCAGGAGGACCGACCCAATTAGGAACCAGTACTAAAAAATACCGGTATTCAGTATACATCCCTACCCTCAAGTGACACAAATCGGATACTTTTTTGCCAGTCCAAATGCTCCAAAGTGCTTCAAATCTGATATTTTCACATCAGATTTTAGCCACATCAGGAGGTAGTCCAGATTAGTTTGGAATCTGGTCTTTTCAAATGTGACTGCAATAACCTGGTTGAGGTACGTCATTCGTGTTCACAGGAAAATACGCGACCCGCTAGCGGGAGTGGATACGCCATCACATCTGATTTCGGCAGCGCTGTTTCGGTGATCAAAGTATTTTCCGGCAACCAGATTTTCGGTGCATCACTCACCAAAAGTGCGCAAAAAATAGTCTGTATTTAATGTATGATGATATATACTGTATATACCTTGATTTCCAAGAACTGGTGACTGCTGAAGAACCGGAAATTATGTGTACGCTGTGGCATATTTGCTTACATGTTACGTACATTGTGCAAGTTTTTTTACGTAAGTGAATTGAAAAATAACGCTAACAAAGATCCATACTGATGTCTGTGTCTCCTCTACTCAGAGGTAGGTAGTAATGCGCCACTTTTACTCTGTTACATTTACTTAACTAACTTTTTGGATAGATTGTACTTGTAAGAGTAGTTTTAACGCAACATAATCTGTACTTTTACTTGAGTATTTTTAAAGAGGAAGAAACGCTACTTTTACTCCATTAAATTAAATGTAATTCCAATCGTGACTTGAGGGTTGCAGGTCGCTCCCCGCCTCTTGCCATCCAAATCACTGCCGTTGTATCCTTGGGCAGGACACTTCACCCTTGCCCCCATTGCCGCTCACACTGGTGAATAAATGATGGCAGGGTGGTGGTCGGAGGGGCCGTAGGTGCAAACTGGCAGCCACGCTTCTGTCGGTCTACCCCAGGGCAGCTGTGGCTACAAATGTAGCTTACCACCACCAGGTGTGAATGTGGAGTGAATGAATGATGGATTCTCGATTCTCTGTGAGCGCTTTGAGTATCTAATAGAAAAGCCCTATATAGATCTAATCCATTATTGTTATTATTATTACTATTATTGTCATTATTTATATCACAATTATATATAATCTATTGATTCATTTGTCAACGATCCTGCTTCTGGCAGGCACTCTCACATGACTCTGTTTGACCAATCCAACATAAGCAGTAGTGACGTTCCAAACCATTTCATCAATCAAACAGGGCCTGGCAGTCACATTACTCTGTTTCACCAATCCAAGGTAAAACTGACGTTGGAAACTATTTCACCATTTAAACAAGCACAAATTACAGCTATAGGAAGCTGAAATAGGTCAGTATTTTCAAATTATATGATCAAATAGAAACATACCTATTTAAAAAAGTATCAGAATGTTCCCAAAGAAGACGCTTTAGATACATGATATGATGCCAACACATCCTGAGGTTTGAGAAAACTGGTAAGCAGAAACCTCCTGAAACAGTTGACTCAAATAGCAAACTTTTTGTATGTCTTGAATTATCGTAATAACATTTAGACACATCAAAACATTACCAACAACACCAGATAGCAGTGGAAAGTACTTCTCTGGTGACATGACGCCAGCACATCCGGCCTGTTTGAGAGAACTGGTATGCAGAAACCTCCTAAAACATTTGAGTAAAATAGCGATCTTTTTGTATGTCTCGGATTATCATAACAACAAGTCTCATTTAGACACATTAAAACATTACCAACAACACCAAATAGCAGTTGAAAGTACTTATTTGTTAGAGCCGGAGTTTGAAAGTTAGCAGCACTAGCTTATTAGCATGTACCATTCTCTCCCTCTACAGTATTTACGTTCACACAAGGCTAAACAAGCTGAAATGACCACAATCGCCCCCTAGTGTACGATAGGCACACTGCGAATGGCCAACAGTCACATTAGAGATAAGAGCATGGAAACCGGAACTTCTGTGAAAATTACGGGTGTAACGGTACGTGTATTTGTATTGAACCGTTTCGGTACGGGGGTTTCGGTTCGATACGGGGGTGTACCGAACGAGTTTCTAAGCTAAAGTCTTAACAAGCTGCTTTGCTTCTTCTGCCTCTGTCTCAGCACCCAGCATTGTCCCACCCACACAACCATCTGATTGGTTACACACAAAGCGGTAACAACCAATCAGCAGTGCGTATTCAAAGCGGTAACAGCCAATCAGCAGTGCGTATTCAGAGCGCATGTAGTCAATGCTTCAGCGTCGAGCAGGTAGGTGTTTAGCAGGTAAGCATCAGGCAGCGGACTCTCCCAAATTATAATAAACACATCCCAGTCAACTACTAGGAACATCACTATGAGCCCGTTGACGTTCTAGAAACTTTAAACTGCAGCTCAACTCGCTCGCAGTCCTGGCTTGAGGTGAAGGCTAATTAGCTTTTAGCGTAACGTTAGCTCATTTTGCGGTGTGTGTGTGTGTGTTACGGACAGAAAAGCTTTGAATGGCAGGGTCCCTGCTATCACATGTTGATAAAAATATAACATTTGCATAATAAAAATCAACTACAGGCTTCCCAAATGCTGTAATAAATTACCGTAGGCATGATGAGTTGACTTGAAACTGTTTAATCTTGCACTTTTTATATGTAGAAGAAAAGTTTTGTCATTTTATTTAATCTGAGCAACAACTTGAGGCAGTTTAATGTTGATTAAAGTGGGCAGAATGATTATAGTGTTCCCAATGTTAAAAGGATAAAGCCATTGTTTACAAATGTGGTAAATAAATAACCAAAAAATGTATATTTTGTTGTTTTCTTACTGTACCGAAGATGAACCGAACCGTGACCTCTACACCGAGGTACGTACCGAACGGAAATTTTTGTGTACCGTTACACCCCAAGTGAAAATAGAAGAAACTTAATTATTTGACAAAACAGACTTATTTTAGCGACTGTAAAAAGTGACATGACGTCAGGCAGGACAGCACAAATCTTCAAACACTATGTTTTCATGCACTAAATTTGTCTGATTTCTCAAATATTTGTTTTTTTGTTTTTCACACCTATCTGTGAAGTCCAAGTGTCCTTGCACTTTGTCCAATGCAGCTATTGGTCCTACGTTTTCATGCACTAAATTTGTCTGATTTCTCAAATAGTTTGTTTTTTTGTATTTTCACACCTATCTGTGAAGTCCAAGTGTCCTTGCACTTTGTCCAATGCAGCTATTGGTCATACGCAGTGTGCCTCCCGTACACTGGGAGGCGCTTATTTCCTTTTAGCGCGGTTAATTTATTTATTTTCGGTTGACCTATATGACGTCACACTAGGCGTCTGTGGCTCCTAACAAATTAAGAGCCTAGCTATGTTGTGATGTCCGCTGTAATATGGACACAGATTAGAAATATTACATCTCTAATGGCTCTGCTGATGTTAAATAGCATCAAGAAATGATCCTGGATTGTGCTACAAACATGACACTACTACCAAGAATGTATCGGAGCAGAGGCTGGTCCCAAGTCGAGAAAGACCAACGGCACCGAGTTTTTTCGAATACATTTTTGGACCGAGAATCATGAAAACAAAACATTTGAATGTCTCGGACTTCATTTATAAGGCAGAAAAGGCTCTGTGGATGGATGGAGAGTTTAAAATCAAAGGAAAAGACCGTTGGTGCTCCGACTCGATATTGTTCCAGATGAACTTGGTTGTTTTTTTTCTGGACTATCTTGCCAGTTGTGTGGAATACAGAGTTATTGTTAATCAGTTTGGAAATGCTCTGTGAAGTGGTTTGTGTACACTTTATTATTCTCCTTGTAATTTATTATACGCGCTTCATTCTCTTTCATATTTCGGTCGGGAGTCCGCATTAAGCCAGCATTCAACATTTCCTTAGTTACCTTATTAATAAATAAATCTTTCTTTTTTTCTACCATTGATGCACTTGAAAATGTTCTGTTCTTTTAATTTGAGGAGCAAATAAACAGTCTCCTCTTCATTACAATTGTAGATGTTTTTATTAAATGGTATCTGCTTCCGGGTTATATCCTGCGCTTTGAGGCTGGAGCATGCGTGACACGAAAGTTCCCCTCGGCCGCAAACCCCTCTTTGAGAGATCTGGTTTCGAATCGCATAATACAGGTGTGTTTTTCCGACTGTTCGTATTAAGGTGTTTCCATGGGCTGATGAAGGTTAATTTTAAAGCCGAACTATTCGAGAAATCGGACTAATTTAGTGCATGGACACGTACTGTGTGATTACTTTCAAACTGGTAAAAATAATATCTATAACATGTGCTGTCATCTTTGTCTGTAAAAATGTTCACATTTCAGCCAACAGAAATTCCGTTTGTAGTTCAAGAACCATTAAAAAATATCTAGTAGATAAATCAGAATGTACTCGAAGTTACTCAATACTTGAGTAGTTTTTTCAAAGATAATATACTTACTCTTTTTCAAGTAATTATTTTGATGACTACTTTTATTATTCTAAAGTAACGGTACTTTTACTTGAGTACAAATTTTGGGTAATCTACCTACCTCTGCCTCTACTTAACAGCCATAAAAAACATCAGAACCCTCCCAAATATATTACACTATTTATATCCATTGATTCAGTGTTACTTTTATTTGTTTTCACGTAAAAAAAGCCCTAATTTTTAAGGTGTGGCGGCTTTTATTTTGCATAGTAGTAGTCAGGCCTCGAATTGTAACTTTTTAAGGTCAAGTCAAGTGTTGCCTAAAGGAGGGCTCATATTTTAGGGCACAAAGGCAAACATTATTTTCTTTCGAGGCAGGGGCTCCCATGCATGCATGCATGCATGCATGCATACTGTATATATATATATATATATATATATATATATATATATATATATATATATATATATATATATTGAAGTCATGATTACAGATTATTAAGTAAAACAGTGTTGGGGTGTGAACGTAATACCATCATGTCATTTATAATGTCTAATATAAAGGCTATATTAATTCATTATTAATATCAACTTGTCAGCTTTTTGTCATTAAATTATGTCTTTATCTCTATTTGTACATTTTGATAAAGGAGGTCATTTTCTTTATTATCTATTGAAGTTATGTACATTTATATGTAGATGTAGATGCTGTATCGGGACAGATCCATTAAGAGTTTGAGCAGAAATATGTCATATAGGAATTAACTACACACAATAACACATTAACAATCTGCAACATGAAAAAAACACAAGTAATGTAAAATAAACCCAAAAAACCTGGTGTTTACTTTTTGATATCAATATAAAACACAAAGCAGTTTGGCTAAAGAAGATGAAGTCTAATAAACAAGCTTTGTTCTTCTCCAACAACGCCTCCTATCAGTACAACAGTTTGGCCAACAAAAATAAAGAGGAGTGACACCTCTCACATCGAATACACAATCTTCACAACCTATGTTCAATTCGATGAGATGACAAAACATTTTAGCTAGTACTGATGTTATTTGAACACTGATACAGTTTGCAGTTGAATAAAGGACTAGTGAACATCCCAGTAAACAAACTAAAGACTCTATAAACAAGTTGTGACAACGTTCACGACACATCACCTGCTGCAAGTTTCCCCACGTCAATAACTCTGTCACAGCAGCTGATGGACGCTGTATTGACAAAATAAAAGCAACACCAAATAGTTTTCTCCTTCGCTGTATACTTTTAGTGTGGGGACAAGTGTGTCTGTCTCCAATATTGTCCACACCTGTCTCTATCTAAACACAGCTGTGCGCCCTTAAATGCACAGCGGGAAGCGAGGGGAAAATGACGTTAAACCAGGCGCTTGGCTCCGTTTACCCCGAGGGGAAATTTCCATCGCAAAGTCCGTGTTGTTAGTCCGCCATGATTATCAAGCCAAACACCGCTAGTGCGCCTGACTTCGTGTTGCCTCGAATGCATTAATAAATGCATAATAATAAAAAAAATTAGACGGTGTTACTAACCGTTGAGCAACGTTCTTGCCGCAGACGTTGGTCAATTTTTTAGGACATGACGGCAAATGACGAGGGCGGTCGCGGCTTTTGCCGCAGTTGCCGTGGTTAAATTCGAGCCCTGAGTAGTTGTAGCGACTTCCTTGTTGATTTACGGAATGCGGTCAACTTCCTTTTTCACTCTATCAAACTGTGCATCCAAGTGACGTCGAGGCCTGTATTCTTTGGGGAGCCTGTGCACATTTATACTGGAGCCTGATAAACGTCACATTTCACTTGTAATCTAAACAGTCAGCTGAAAAAAATCATATTTGCTCCACTTTGGTTTGCAGTGTAAAAATAGTATTAGTGGTACTTTTATGATTCAGGGTTTGGACAGTTTCATTCATGCCACAGTATCACCTTTTATTTTCCCCCTATGGGTTGTTGCTAAAAATGCTTTGGGAGATATGCTAGCATACATGCAATAAAATATCCTCAAAGTTTCTTAATTATTTAAGCTGCACTTTTTTTAATTGTGTCTATCATTCACCATTTCTATGTAAGACAAGAACACATGTTTTTACTTTTTTTAATGCATTTTAATTCATAAAATACAAGCACAAGGTGGCTCACAATGCAGCTAATGTGAGTACACTATTCCGCCCATAAAGCCCTCTAAAAAAAACAGCCCAAAATACTGTATATACATCTCGTGGTCTGAATATGAACCAAGTATTAGCCATATTGTTATGTTAACACTAACTTAGACAAACTATTTTTAGCGGCGCTGTGATCACAGAGCGCTAACTAGCATGTGCAGTTACAGTATTAACTTATTGAGCTGCTGCTGCATTGCCTCTGGTTGGTGAAAGTTAATTCTAGATTGTAAAGTATGCCTCTCACCTAGATAGATAGTGGAAGGTTGTGGCCATAAACTGAGACGTTGGTCAACTTTGACTCCCAACTTATACCCGGAGATGGCGAGGAAGACACGAAAAGACGCTCACTGGCTGCACTTCTTTTTTTTTTCTTCTTTTTTTTAAACTTGCGTGAGGATTATGAGTATTAAGGGGAAAGGTATAAACATCCCACTGAGCGCAGACATTGTACAGTAAGTGGTCGTATTATTTTGTTCATGGTTTGTAAAGTATTAGTGTTTAGCCCAGTCTGTTTAGCACACAGCTTCTATAACTTGTAGCTCATCCTCTGTATATTCAAGCTAAAACATATATAAGGTTTTGGATCATCATTTGTTCAAAAGTAGTGTTTGTTGTCTCTCAGGAAGTGTGCCATGAGTAGTAGTAATGTTGTTGTTGAAGGGAAAAGCGAACGGTGTGATGCGTCTGTGAAATTAATATGCCGCCATGTACTTAAAATGAGGGAAATACGTGAATATTACATATTTTTATCAATGTGCCTGTTATGACATTACATACATACTTAAAGTATGTATATTGAACGTTGATGGATGCTTTTGGATGTTTTTTATTTGCGGAATAGAGAGAATCCCAAAAGCTCCATTGTTAGCTCCATTGTTAGCTGACTTGCTAGCGTTTACAAGTTAGAATGCAGAAAAAAACATGTGTTCTTGTATTACATAAGGATTGTTAATGGTACACAAAATAAAATAAAAAAATGCATTTCCTCTTTAAGTCTGGCCTATGTTTTGCTTAATGTTGGCCATGTTTTTAAATATTGCTATAATTTTACACATGTGCCACATGTGTCTGCGGTGATTCAGCTAAATCCCCTTAAGTACCAATTTATTTATTTTTTTAAATCGAGCACATTGAGCTGTGTGATGCATTTTAAGTCATTTGGATATATAGACGTCAAACTTTGGGGACTAATAACAGCACCACCATGTATTGTTTTTCAGAAATATACTAATAGAGAGGTGATACCGGTTTATTAAAACTCGGAGAAACAGACTCAAGAACAGCTTTTTCCCCAAGGCTGTGGCCTCCATAACGCCATTGCCACCCCCCGTTCTTCCTCCTACCAAATCCCTTGTCTCACACACGCATACCTCACATAGGTATACAAACAAATACCGGACATACAGAACACATAGGCAGACACAATATGAACAATTATTTTAGTCTATCTTGCAGTTTTTAGTTTTTTTGAGCAGTTTATGTTTTTCTTTTTCTTTTTTTTTTTTTTATATTTCTGTTGTCTATTTTATCTTCAGCTGCTGTTCACAGTCACCCATCAAAATGTTGTTGTATTATGTTACAATGACAAAATAAAGTATTTTATTCTATCCTAGGGAGGCATTTTTGACATCAGTCATGTTCAGGAGTAGAACATGACTGATGTCTTTTAGACTTTGCTAATAAGTCCAATACATTTTTCCCCCAAAAAAGTCTCAATAAAGTCAAACCCAAACAGCACAACGTTGCAAATGCTTGTCCGTCACAATATATAAGTCCTGTGATGTTCCACTCCAGTCCCGCAGGTGGCTGTCTTGTGCACAGCATACAAATAACCTTGCCGACTCTTTGAACCGAGTCTCCTTTGTTACGATACAAACAGTAGTGTCTTTTATACAGCCATTCCACAAAACCATTGCCTTAAGATAGCATTCTCAAGTTCTCTGCCTGTAAAAAATAATTGACCAAAAGAAAGGGCAATGCGTAATCCGGCTGGTGGTAAAAAGTTTCAACTGAAAACACTAGAAAGAAGCAAGTAGTAGTTTGAATTAGTTAGATTTCCCCAACTTGAGTGGAATGCAGCTGAAATGGGATTTGCTTGAAAAAAGATTTTAATTTAAAGCAGAAATGTAAACTTTTTTTGACAGAAAACATGCCATCTGTGGTCAGGAAGGAAAGAATATTTTTTGATTGAAAACAAATCTGGGCAATTACCACTCGCTTGCATTTCTCTGTTGTGATTGTGTTTTGGTTGCTCAGTCTAAATCTGTTCGATTCCCCCCTAACCCCCGCCCTCTCAGGCGAATTTGATTTGACCATAGTTGATTAGTCGCTTTTATACTTCTTTTCGGCATTGCGGTATATTTGATTCTCTACCTTTTTTTGTTGTCATCTTTCCTCATGTATGCCTTTTATCAAACCCGTAACAACCATCTATCAAAACAAATGTTAAAGTAATACACTCCTTAATCTTTGATAACATTTTGTACTTCGAGTCAGGAGAGCAGCTCTTACAAAGAATCTCTACTGAACTTTGGCCATGCTTGGAACTGTAACACGGTAATGAATTCCAGGCTGCACAGCCCATCCCTCCATTGTACCTCATTTGTATCCCCGCTCCCCTTTTGAAGCCTGTTGAACCGGTTTCGCCCCTCTGGCGGGCGTGTCAGGAACCCTCGGGGTGTTTGACGATTCGCAAAGAGTGTTTTGTAAAGATGAGGCTCCTGTATGGAACATTTGTATAAACACACAATAGAGCTTTATTATGCACACGGCCAGTGGAGTCCTCGCAATGTCCAACAGCAAATGTGTTCTCTGTGTCTTAAAGAAGGAGACGGGGAGGCCCGCCGACAACGCCAGCCCGTCCACCAACTCTTCCGACGAAGACTTCCGCAACAAGCCCCATGAGAACTCGTACTGCTACCAGCTGCTCCAGGAGTTGGACAAGCAGCGCAAGAGTGGCATCCTTTGCGATGTCAACATCGTCGTCTCGGGCCAAGTGTTCCGCGCGCACAAAAACATCCTGGTGGCAGGCAGCCGCTACTTCAAAACCCTCTACTGTCTGACCCAGACCGAGCCCCAGGACCAGGCCACTGTTACGCACCTGGACATGGCTGCCATCCAGGGTTTCTCGGTCATTCTGGACTTCCTCTACTCGGGGAACTTGCTGCTCACGAGCCAAAACGCCATCGAGGTCATGTCGGTGGCGAGTTACCTCCAGATGACCGAGGTGGTGCACTCGTGCCGGGCATTCATCAAGGATGCCCTCAACATCAGCATCAAGCAGGAGGCCCCCGACTCGGTTGTAGTGGACTACAACAAGAGGCAAACGGTGGCCAAAGACGGGCACCGTGGTTCGGACCGGAAGCCGACCAACTTCTGGGCGACGAGCATCCTGTCCAAGTTGTCAATCAAAGCCAGCAACAACCAAGGAAAAGAGGCCGCGACGGAGGACGAGGAAGACTGCGGCAGAGTAAAGGAGGAGTCCAGCGACATCGAGGTGACGACGGTCGGTGGTGAGGGCTGTGCCCTGGTGCCCCCGCGGAGCTGGAGCCAACACAACGACAACTCCTCTGATTCAGCAGAGACCAACGAGCCGCGCTCGGCAGGTGCCCAAGTGTTCGTCTGGAACGAGTCGGCCACGGACGGTGGCACAGGTGCAGAGATAAAACGCGAGGCGCCGGACGCTGCTGCCGGGAGCGGACGCCGGAAAAAGCAGACCACCACGCGGAGGTTCGTCTACAACTTCCCGCCAGAGCCTGAGGAGGGCTTCGACGAGGGGATGTTCATCCAGCCGTCAGCTTCTTACCCCAGAGAGGACTTCTCTTCACTCTCAGAAAACGCCGGTATGACGCACACCTGTACACATTACAGAGCTTTTCCACAGTCAAACACAATGATGGTCGCAACCTCCCCTTTATCTGTTTTTTACACATAAACTACTGTCACTCAACGTAATAGATGCAGTATATACACTGCATACATTAGTGTAACTTAAGGTGTGGGAAAGGAGGACACTAATGTTAGCAAAACTAGCATAGCTATGTTAGCTACAGTAACGTTACATTCACATTTTAACAGCAACCTTATACTGCTTTAGCCTATTTGCCTTTTTTAAATCTAGGAGCGCGTCAGATTTATTTAGATTTTAGTCTTTTTTTGGGTGACAGTCAGATGTATTACCGTATTTTTCGGACAATAAGTCGCTCCGGAGTATACGTCGCACCGGCCGAAAATGCACAATAAAGAAGGAAAAAAACATTTATACGTCGCACTGGAGTATAAGTCGCATTTTTGGGGGAAATTTATTTGATAAAATCCAACACCAAGAATAGACATTTGAAAGGCAATTTAAAATAAATAAAGAATAGTGAACAACAGGCTGAATAAGTGTAAGCCATATGACGCACAAATAACCAACTGAGAACGTGCCTGGTATGTTAATGCAACACATCAAGGCAAGAGTCATTCAAATAACTATAACATATAGAACATGCTATACGTTTACCAAACAATCTGTCACTCGCGATCGCTAAATCCGATTAAATCTTTTTCCTCGGTGTCGCCTCTGGTATGCGCCCCGCGAGCGTCCTTTCTTTCTGCTGCTCGATTGCTGTTCTCTGCAGCATATTTCACTACGTCCAGCTTGTAATCTGCAGTACCGTATATGATTTCCTTTTCGGTGCCATTTTAGTTCAGTCCTTCTCACTTTTTATAAGTTATCGCGATTGTTGATGTGATCCATTTTAATAACTCCGGCAGTAGCGTATAGCATACAGCAGTTATCATATCATGGCCCACAATGCACTTCTGCCATGACCCGCACCCGCCGAATTGTTATTGGTTGGCGTGTGCGTGACGATTGCTGACGTGTGTGTGACGATTGCTGACATTTTCTTCGTCGCTCACACGAATGAGATAAATAATATTATTTGATATTTTACAATAATGTTTTAATAATTCCACACACAAGTCGCTCCGGAGTATACGTCGCACACACGGCCAAACTATGAAAAAAACGTCGACTTATAGTCCGAAAAATACGGTAAGTACAACTTTAAAAAAAAAGGTGATTAGGACTGTTTGAAAGTTAAATGTATCAGTTGAAAATCATTTATTCCAGGATGAGCCAGAATAATTATACTTAAAATTATACTAGTTTGAATATAATCTTTGGCCATAAATCAAATTATTGATACCAGAAAATGTGCGTTATAAATAAAGAGTTAGTGCGCTTGTGTCGTTTTAAGGCCTAGTCCGATTGCCGCAGTTGCACTTCCCAGCAGGGATGTGTGTGCTTATTGAGCTCTCAACCTGCCCGTCGTCCGCTGATGATCTCCACTAATCACTCCAGAGCCAGGGCGGCTTACCCGCGTTAACGCCCGCCTGGATCGCTTTGTCCCCTCAAAAGTGTGTCCAGCCTCTATCAGTCACAGCCTTGGTCGCTGTAAAAGAATAAAGATCTCACAAGGCCTATACACTGAATGCTATTACATCTTTATGTTGTTTAACTGATTTTTATTTTGTTCTTTCTAGATTCCCTTGAATAACCTTTTAATCTAGCACAGCTTCATCCCTTTCGTATGCCGTAATCTCTCCTTCGGCCATTAGAGTGTGGTTCTCTACATTGATATTATGGAATGGATGGGTGTGTGGGGGGCTGTTGTTGGATGTGCTGCAGAGAAAGAGAGAGAGAAGCCCTCCCTAATGCAGGATAATGAAGAAAGCAGGGGAAACATTTCTCTCCCTCAGGCCTCCCCTAAATGCGCTCCAATGCTCTTAGTGCCTGCAGCTCCTCCTCCAGCTCCTCTAATGCGCTCCACAAGTGATGCTGGGGGGAGTGCTAATGGCCCCTCCATGGCTAGTGTGAGACCAGTGCAGTCTTAATGCATCTTTTTGCAGCTTTCAGATATGTGAAATTTCCGCAAAAACGCGGAAATCTGCGTTTTTAAACATTAATTTTCGCTGCAACATGTGTTTAAAAAAAAACAAAAAAACCTCAATAAAAATACGATTCATACAGTATCTATTAGTAGCTAGCGAGAAGGTATATTTTTGACGTGACGATCTGTAAATATAGGCCACAACACGGAAAGTTTATTACCTAATAGGGCGTGGCTGCAGGATTGAGTTGCCAAATGGAAAAAAAATTCTTAGTTCTTTGCATGCATTGTATAGAATTTTGCATTACATTTTCAATAGTACATGGACACATTTAATCGGATTAAAAGCCTAACTGGAATAAAAATGATTCATGTAAATACGTCATTCGGAATATTCTAACCTGATCTCACACGTTCGGATCAAAATTTAATTCCGTTCGAGACAGGTAGTTTATGCTGAAAGTCATTTGGATTGTAGCGCATGAAAACACATATTCCGAAATTCGTTAGAATTATCCTTACTGCACATGTCTTTAATGTCAGCTATACTTTGGTAGTGAAGGGGCACTAAATGTAATAGTCTCGGAATGAAGCGATTGTCTTCCTGCTGTCTCCTAACATTCAACATGTACAGAAGTAGCGTTATATACTGTTGAGTTTGTTGCTTTAAAACGAGACTAGCAAAAACACAATTATGTTCTTGAGTGTCATGTTTCGATGTAACAATAAAAGAAGGGATCCAGTTGTCGTCTTAACGAGCTGTTTTATTCATGACATTACAGCTACTCCAAGTGTTGACTGCTAGCCTCAAACACATACACAAAATATCATAGCATGAAGACATGCCGCAACCCGCACATAATATCAACATAAAAAGCACAGAACAGCTCCCTTTCAAAAAGAGAGGTACAACAAAAGTTGTAAATAGAAGGAAAAAATGATAAATAAATACCGTGATAACGACGGACAAGCAGAAATGCACAAGGCAGTGTCTGTTTACAGTGGAAGTCACTGCTTAGTCAGAACATGCAGTGAGCAAACTCGTCCATAAGATGGCGCCATAGCACAAATAACACACTTTTCCGTTTGTTAGGTTCTGCGCATGTCAAACTAAAGTTTTTCTATTTAAGGTATGATGCATGAAAATGTACGTCGTAATCAGATCATTTTTTTCAGGGTCCATGTACACAGTAACATTCTAATCCGAATGATGATCAGATTAAATAGATGTTGTCCATGTACACGTGACAATATTAGTTAGTAAATTATCTATTAAAATAACCAAAACATTCTGTGGTACATTACATGGGACATGTAAGTGTCAAAAAGACAGCCAAAAGAGGTTGGTAGATGAGAATAAATGTAAAGGTAACATAAATTGTAAAAATGCACACTTTCAAATTTACATAGCAGCACTTAACACTGATGGAAATGTACCTTTTTTTCTCTAAATTTTTCTCTTTTTTTCCCCCCTTAAACGGTGCTCAGAGCCCTGAGCTTTGCCCAAATACAAATGTCAAGTTTTTACTCTATGCTATATTAAAGGTTTCATTTTGTTGCATTTTTGACCATTTTTAAATAAGTAACAGAGGTCCCACAATAGTGCAGTGGATAAATAAATGATAAATGGGTTATACTTGTATAGCGCTTTTCTACCTTCAAGGTACTCAAAGCGCTTTGACAGTATTTCCACATTTACCCATTCACACACACATTCACACACTGATGGCGGGAGCTGCCATGCAAGGCGCTAACCAGCAGCCATCAGGAGCAAGGGGTGAAGTGTCTTGCCCAAGGACACAACGGACGTGACTAGGATGGTAGAAGGTGGGGATTGAACCCCAGTAACCAGCAACCCTCCGATTGCTGGCACGGCCACTCTACCAACTTCGATGTGTTGTGTTCTAAATCCAGCCATGATGCTTTAAAAAGTGCTTTTAGTAAGCCAGCTCTACTGGGAACATCCTTTTTATGTGTCTGTGGCTTTAATGCCAATGAACTGTTTGTCTACGGCAGTGTGTGTGGCTCCAAGTGCTATTGTGCACACTTCCACATTTTACTTATACAGTAGATCCCTTGCGAATGGCCAACAAAATCAAATGGATACACCTGTTGTTTTAAAGAAAAAGAAAAAAAAACTACATTTCCTATCTTACTCTAACCCAGGGGTCTGAAACACGCGGCCCGCGGGCCAATTGCGGCCCGCGAGACGTTATTTTGCGGCCCCTACCTTAATATGAAAGTTTAATGTTAGTGCGGCCCGCGAGTTTTAAGTGAATAGCGTTTGACAGCGTTGTGTGCGAAGCTGAAGGAATCTACCAATCACGGTGTGGTATGTGGCTCTCGACAATATTGAGGACATGCCGTGATGGCACTACCTTTTAATGTCCGCTCAAACCTGTCATCGCGCAGTCTTTTTCTCCATACAAACAGCGTGCCGGCCCAGTCACATGTTGTATGCGGCATCTGCAGGCGCACACAAGTGACTGCAAGACATACTTGAGCAACAGCCATACAGGTCTGACTGAGGGTGTTCGTATAAACAACTTTAACATTGTTACAAATATGCGCCACACTGTGAACCCACACCAAACAAGAATGACAAACACATTTCGGGAGAACATCAGTACCGTAACACAACATAAACACACCAGAACAAATACCCAGAATCCGTTGCAGCCCTAACTCTTCCGGGCTACAAAAACACCCCCGCTATCCCCAAACCCGCCCACCTCATTAAAAAGTACATGTTAGATTTTTTTAAAGAAATCTTTACTTGCGGCCCAGCCTCACCCAGTTTCTGCATCCAGTGGCCCCCAGGTAAATTGAGTTTGAGACCCCTGCTCTAACCCATGGGTTTTTTGTCTCCAAGGGCCAAAGTGAAGATGTGCCAAGAGGCCGTGAGCCAAAACAGTTATTTTAAGCACACAGCAGCACCATAAGTGAGGATTTTTTTAATCGCATGCCCACCATACATACGGTAGTGGAGATTGTCATGTTTGATAGAAAGCAAATAGTTGGCCTTCTGGACATGTAATTAATAATTGTGTGTGCTTGAATGAGGTCAGTATGTATATATATTACGTTTGGGTTAGATATATAAATATCTAACCCATATAATATGCCTTTCATAATGAATAACCACATTTTAAATGAAGTTGTACACATTAAGAAAGAACCGCATACATACAAAACATGCAGTTACACAACATCACATCTTGTCAAAGCATATTCCTGCTGAGAAATCTTGAGTCTATTGATGTGACAAAGAGCCCTCTGCTGGATTCAGAGCTGCAGCACTATTTTTTCCCCCCCTGAAGATGCTGTAATCAAACCACATTTTAGTTAAGCTATAAAGCAGGGAAATTTGTGAATATGTGAGGTTGCAAATGCCGAACCCCTACTGTATAATAGATCTACACTTATCCAACATTTCTACGTGTGCTACATGCTTACATTACATCACATTTTAACAGCAACATCATGCTAGCTGGGCCTGACGTCACACTTGCTACATGCTGTTGGGAGCCTTTCTCTCCTTAAAAGCCGAAAGGATCATCTTAAATTTTGAAGATTGCTGTCCGTGGGTATATCTCAGAAATATTAAAGTATGTCCACTGTGGGCGTGTGGCACCGAACGGAGGTGTTGACATGCGGAGTAAGCACTCTTCATTCTCTAGCAGGTGACTTTTCAAATGATGCTACATATTAGCAGTAATGCTACTTTTTATAGCAACGCTTTTGCCCCACATTTGACAAATTACGGTTGTCTTTTCGACATATTCCCACTTGAAGCCAAACCACCGTCAGACGATGGACCCCCTGCTGTTTTTGGGGGAATTAATTATTCCTTAATTTGTTACCAGATTCGCACCTTCTCTCTTTTGTATTACCACTTGCACGGCTGCGCTAGCATCACAGTTAACGTTACCCATGCTGCAACCTCTTTGCTGCGCGAGGGCGTATACGTATGTGACGTATGTCGTGACAGTATGTGACGTGTGTAAGAAGGTTTGCTTGTCTGTCTGTGAGAAGGAGACACATGAAAGAGCGAGGAGAGCCTGTAGTGTAATACCAGCAGCTAAAAGCAACTGCGTGAGAACGTATACTCGAATATCATATATAGTAATTTTTTATATCGCACAGAGACAAACCCGCGATATATCGCGTATATCGATATATCGCCCAGCCCTAGTATATATATATATATATATATATATATATATATATATATATATATATATATATATATATATATACAGGTAAAAGCCAGTAAATTAGAATATTTTGAAAAACTTGATTTATTTCAGTAATTGCATTCAAAAGGTGTAACTTGTACATTATATTTATTCATTGCACACAGACTGATGCATTCAAATGTTTATTTCATTTAATTTTGATGATTTGAAGTGGCAACAAATGAAAATCCAAAATTCCGTGTGTCACAAAATTAGAATATTGTGTAAGGGTTACATTTTGAAGACACCTGGTGCCACAAACTAATCAGCTGATTAACTCAAAACACCTGCAAAGGGCTTTAAATGGTCTCTCAGTCCAGTTCTGAAGCCTACACAAACATGGGGAAGACTTCAGATTTGACAGCTGTCCAAAAGGCAACCATCGACACATTGCACAAGGAGGGAAAGACACAAAAGGTTATTGCTGAAGAGGCTGGCTGTTCTCAGAGCTCTGTGTCCAAACACATTAATGGAGAGGCAAAGGGAAGGAAAAACTGTGGTCAGAAAAAGTGTACAAGCGATAGGGATCACCGCGCCCTGGTCAAGATTGTGAAAAAAAACCCATTCAAAAATGTGGGGGAGATTCAGAAGGAGTGGACAGCTGCTGGAGTCAGTGCTTCAAGATCCACCACCAAGAGACGCTTGAAAGACATGGGTTTCAACTGCCGCATACCTCGTGTCAAGCCACTGTTGACCAAGAAACAGCGCGAAAAGCGTCTCACCTGGGCTAAGGAAAAAAAGAGCTGGACTGCTGCTGAGTGGTCCAAAGTCATGTTTTCTGACGAAAGCAAATTTTGCATTTCCTTTGGAAATCGAGGTCCCAGAGTCTGGAGGAAGACAGGAGAGGCACAGGATCCACGTTGCCTGAAGTCTAGTGTAAAGTTTCCACCATCAGTGATGGTTTGGGGTGCCATGTCATCTGCTGGTGTCGGTCCACTCTGTTTCCTGAGATCCAGGGTCAACGCAGCCGTCTACCAGCAAGTTTTAGAGCACTTCATGCTTCCTGCTGCTGACCTGCTCTATGGAGATGGAGATTTCAAGTTCCAACAGGACTTGGCGCCTGCACACAGCGCAAAATCTACCCGTGCCTGGTTTACGGACCATGGTATTTCTGTTCTAAATTGGCCCGCCAACTCCCCTGACCTTAGCCCCATAGAAAATCTGTGGGGTATTGTGAAAAGGAAGATGCAGAATGCCAGACCCAAAAACGCAGAAGAGTTGAAGGCCACTATCAGAGCAATCTGGGCTCTCATAACACCTGAGCAGTGCCAGAAACTCATCGACTCCATGCCACGCCGCATTAACGCAGTAATTGAGGCAAAAGGAGCTCCAACCAAGTATTGAGTATTGTACATGCTCATATTTTTCATTTTCATACTTTTCAGTTGGCCAACATTTCTAAAAATCCCTTTTTTGTATTAGCCTTAAGTAATATTCTAATTTTGTGACACACAGAATTTTGGATTTTCATTTGTTGCCACTTCAAATCATCAAAATTAAATGAAATAAACATTTGAATGCATCAGTCTGTGTGCAATGAATAAATATAATGTACAAGTTATACCTTTTGAATGCAATTACTGAAATAAATCAAGTTTTTCAAAATATTCTAATTTACTGGCTTTTACCTGTGTATATATATATAACACACACATATATATATAAATGTCGATATATATCTTAATATTTTGCCTTAACCTTGAATGAACACTTGATGCATATAATCACAGCAGTATGAGGATTCTATGTGTCTACATTAAAACATTCTTCTTCATACCGCATTCATATATGCTACTTTTAAACTTTCATGCAGAGAAGGAAATCACAGCTAAAAAAAATCACGATTTTTTTCATACGGTGTTGATCTGGAAATGTTTGCCTCGGCATTTTGATGGAGTGGACGTGTGGCACCGAACGGAGATATTGACGTGCGGAGTAAGCCCTCTTAATTGTCTAGCGGGTGACTTTTCAAATGATGCTACATATTCGCAGTGTAGCCGAGTGTCCTGGGTTCACCTATACAGTGTACTTATCTAATAAAATAATAAACGGGAGACATTAGAGCAGGTTCGGTAGCCACCGCTTCTTTAATGTCAACATCACACACCTCCTTCCACAACCACACACACCCTACGTCACAGCCCTACGGCAACAACTCTGGAGGGACAAAACTCCTCCTCCTTACTAACACACTCCGGTAACTTGCGTGTATGTGTCCAAGTAGCGCACCACGGATCCCCCCTACGGATCCACAGCCACCGCGAGGCCTTTTCTGCGGCCTCTAGGATGTTCTTGGTGGCTTTTCTCGACTGCAGCCCTCTAATGCCAAGGATTCTGAACACACGCTGTAGTGAGTGACCAGCAAAACCCCTTCACCCAATTTCGACTGGTTCACAGCGGACGCTCTCCAGCCGTTACTCCGACACTCTACAGTGAGCTCAGCATATTTGGCTCTCTTTCGCTCATTTGCTTTGTCAATTCGCTCCTCCCAGGGGACAGTCAGTTCCAGTTGCACCACTTGCTTGGTTGACTCCGATGTTAACACCATGTCTGGGCGGAGTGACGTGGTAGCGATATTGGCCGGGAACTTGAGTTGCCTTCCCAGGTCAACATGGAGCTGCCAGTCACGATATATATATATATATATATATATATATATATATATATATATATAAAATCTCCTTCTTACCCCGGTGGGGTGGTATCTTTGTCATCCTCAAGCTCCTGGTCCTCTACCAGAGGCCCGGGAGTTTGAGGGTTCTGCGTAGTATCTTGACTGTTCTTAGGATTGCGCTCTTCTGGACTGAGGCTTCAGATGTTGTTCCCTGGGATCTGTTGGAGCCACTCTCCCAGTTTGGGGTTTACTGCTCCGAGCGCCCCCACTACCACGGGGACAACGCTAGCCTTGACCTTCCACATCTGTTCCAGCTGCTCTTTCAACCCTTGGTACTTCTCAAGTTTCTCGTGTTCCTTCTTTCTGATGTTGGCGTCAGCTGGGAATGCCATATCTATCACCACCACCCTTTTCTGCTCTTTGTCCACCACCACTATGTCTGGTTGGTTAGCCAGAAGCAGTTTGTCAGTCTGGAGGCAGTCCCACAGAACCTTGGTCCTGTTGTTCTCAGCCACACACATATACATATATATATATATATATATATATATATATATATATATATATATATATATATATCATACTGTAGTCATCTGCTGGTGTTAATGTGTATGTTAGTGTGTTGTGATGTTAATTTTTCCCATCGTCTGTGAACACACCGTGTCGGTGGAGAATAAAGAAGCGTTGTGTGTCTAAAAGCTGGAATATACTCTCGCGTCGCGTAGCTTGCGTTCCCTCGATGGCGTCTTGTTTGATTTATAGTTCTTCTGTGGGGAGTGGTGCCAGACTTGTAATTCTCTTTCAAAATACTAAGGGGCAGTGTGTCCAGAAGGAGCAACTGGAGATGTTGATTAGATACTGTTTCCTTCTTGTGAAGAGTGAAGACAGACATTGACATCTTTTTCTACACTGGAACTGGTCATTAACAATCATCAGTTTACTTTTAATGGACGTATTACTTATAAACCAAAGGAAAATACCTCAGTGAAGATGGTCTGTGCAACTTCTTAATGAGTCGCGGCAGAGGCCGTAATTATTATTATTTGCAACGCTATTCGGCCACTGGAGACAAGGGACAAAAGAGAGCTATCATGTAATCGTAAATAAACAAAACTGCTCAATAACTATAGAAAGTTAACGACATGTGTCGAGTGTCGCACTTTGACTTCTTCTGCACGCATCAATAACACAATAAGCTGAAAAAAACACATTCAGTAATTATTTTTAGAGTGCACTGAGATATTAAGTACACTATCAGTTTTCATGCAAATGTTTAATCACTGTTTTATTTCATACAGTAATTTGTGCATTTCAGGCACTGTTTGCTCGCCTGTGTTCAGTGAACCTCCTCGGCAAAAACTGACCAATCGCAGCTCTGCGTCGCCGGTGACGCGAATCTAGGATTTCTAAGAGGTGCAAGTAAGCCTTGCGGTAGGCTACGCAGGGGGAGGGGGAAAGACGTGTCGCCTACGCAAGTTACGTGACGCGAGAGATACTCCAGGCTAAAGGGGAACTGCACTTTTTTGGAATTTTGCCTATCGTTCACAATCATTATGAAAGACATGACGACCAATCACCTACTCAGTGGCCTTGTGGTTAGAGTGTCCGCCTCGAGATCGGTAGGTTGTGAGTCAGACCAAAGACTATAAAAATGGGACCCATTACCTCCCTGCTCGACACTCCGCATCAAGGGTTGGAACTGGGGGTTAAATCACAAAAAATAAATCCCGGGCGCGGCCACCGCTGCTGCCCACTGCTCCCCTCACCTCCCAGAGGGTGAACAAGGGGATGGGTCAAATTTCAACACACCTAGTGTGTGTGTGTGTGTGTGACAATCATTGGTACTTTAACTTAATTAATTTTTTTAATGCATTCTAAATACTAAAATGTAAATAAAAGTTCGCTTACAGCAGAGCCAATGGAAGCTCCATAAAATCTAATAAATAACCATTCAAAAAGCGCCACCAATACTCCACTTACATTTTGTATCTTGAATATTGACAAAGTGTTGGTGATATTGTTATTATAAGCGCTAAAGCAGACAATGTTTACATCATCGAATGGTTTGCTTTTTCCTTGCTTCCCTGCTCCCTGTAAGTTTATTGTAGATCATAAATCATGCCTCTCACCTGAAAAGTAGATGGCTTAGGATGTAATCCGACAAGTTAGTACACTTCGACAGCCATTTAGGACCTGAAATTAGCAAGAACAACATGAAAGACAAGAGCTCATGCTTAGCAATTAGCTATGCTTTTTTGTATCTTTGTATGTTGTGTAGTGTAGCATGTTTAGCTAGTCCTTGTTCTCCATTCCTCCTGTGATTATTATATTTGTAAAAACATAATTTATTTTCCATGAGGTTTACTGATTTAAAAGCTGCACCTTGGAGGAACATTAGCCGCTAGCGAGGAAAGTTGCAATGCTTTGTTCACTTGTCGCTGTCAAATTTGCGACAAACTGCTAGAATGTGTCATCAACATGCATTATCACAATATGACTACAGTATTAAAAGCTGTATCATCGGCCAAATTAATATAATTTACATTGTATATTGTCTGTATTGCACAACCCTATTAAGAATTGTAAGCAAACCCAACTTGTGAGTTTCTAATGATTCTTATTTCTTTTTTTCACCCAATGTTTGAGTCGGACAGCGTCTCCCTGCAGTCTGGCTCGCCAATACCTGATTAGCCTCGCGCCATGCACAGTGCTGGTTTTTGTTGTGACTCGCTCTGGCAATGTCTGTCACATGGCTTCCGCAACATTGCCTTGCAAAGCAAAAAAAAAGGCAAGGAGGCGCACCATTGATTTTGTATCCCTACCAGTATGCATTTGACTCCTCATATTTCCTCCCGTTTGACTTCAACCTCCATTGTAAGTGTACACAACGAATTACTGCACAGATAAATGCACCAAAATGTCAAAATTGGATTGGTTTAGCTTCTCTGTGTTTATTTTTTTGCTGATAACGTGAGAAATTTGTTGTACAGCTTAAAAAAAACGCGAACTTTGCTTCTTCTGGTTATGCCTAATATGTTGTTTTTTTTAACCTATCAACATATAACAGATGTGTTGTTTTGCTCTTTCATTTACATACAGTAGTAGCAGCATTTTAGAGCCCGCGAAAGCAAGCAAGTGTTGAATGTTAGCATGCACAGTATGTCACTACCAAAACAAAAATGGCCAAGCACAATGAGTACAGTGGATGCATGTATTTGCATCCACTGTAAAAAAAAAACAAAAAACAAAAAAACATCAAATGTTTTGGATACTTTAAACCTGATAATAATTCTTATGGACAATCCTTTCTTCCAACTCTTTGTCCACACACGCTAGCGAGCATGAAGGCAGCTGGTGTTGAAGGTAGACAGTTGAAAGTGAAGGCTGGTTTCTAGTCTCCCTCCTTCTAACCTTCTTAGCCTTTGACTACAATCTGGCAGATTTACTTTTTATATCTTCATTAATTTGCATTGTCCCATGTAACAAAGATATACAAACCCACACCGTTGCCACTAAAGCCTGCAGGATTGTCAAAAAGGGTGTGTCGTGCACCTGCGGGGGCCACTCAAATGCAGCAGTTTTCCAAATATTGACCTAGGGAGCGCGTTGGCCTTGTCCTTAACGGGATCTAAGGGCTGACTGTGGAGAAACTGGACACATACACATACACGTACACATACACATACAGGTGCTCACACACACAAAGCTGAGCCCCACCCCCACTACCCTCAATTGGCCCCCACCCATTTCGACGCTGCTTTACATACAATGGAGGTGTTTGTGTTTGTGTAAGTCAAGCTGGCATTGTTAATACGAGGACTGGTTGGTTGTGTACACAGTGTGTTGTAACACAGCCTATCCTCCCCCACCACTGCCTCATCTCTAGTTGACGTCAAACAAACCTGAGAACCACCTCTCTCACCTTCTCTTTCTCCCTCTGCCTTCTGTCCTATAACCCACCGCCCCCAACTACCCCTCCTTTCCCAGAGCTGGCCAATCAGATCCAGTATAGCATCATCCAGCAAGGGGAATCCTGGGAGAATGGTAAGACGTCGCTTCGAGAACACAACCTCTTCATGCTTTAGCGTTAAGTGGACAATCTTGAACTGTCAAATAAAAGACTAGGACTTAAAAAGGAGGAGGGGATTATTTTTTTAGTTGAAGCTGCAGATTTTAAATGTAGTCTCTCAAACGAACATGCACATGAATAAGAATCGTGTGTACATAGTATTTAGAAACCTGTTCATGTCTGTCTGTGCCTCAAAGCGCACACACACGCACACACAGGTAACCTTATCAACACTTCCCTCCCTAATCATCCACCACACCCCTGGTGCCCTTAGCAACCTGCCATGACGACGGCGACGCTCAAACAAAAGCCTGTGACTCTTCACTCCCATTTTGAAGCCCTTTCAAAATCAATAGACGTCCAATCTACCCTCAAAACCATCTGTTCAAAATAGCTCGTTAGCGTCAAGGAGGACAGAAGGAGGCAGGCAGGATATGGTGTCAGTCTTTTTATTTTGTTTTGATTGGATTGTGCTGGCCAGTTGACACACAGCAGAGCACCCCCTCACTGCGGCCTTGAGTCAGAACCCCTCCCTCGCTTGTTGCCGTGGCGACGCCCTCAAAGAGTCGGCGAGTGGATGAAAGCGAAAGTTGCCTAGCGACAACTTTGCATGGCCCACCATCCTTCATGTTAACAAGCTATTATTGATGCACAGACACAATGCTAAAGATCCAGATTCTTCTATCTTTTCTTGCTGACCATGTTTTGTCTTATCTCCGACGCAGGCGAGTCGCCGCTCCTCGCCATCAACAAGCTCAAGTGCCCCCACTGTAACTATATCGCCAAGCACCGGCGCACGCTCAAGAGGCACCTGGTCATCCACTCGGGCGTGCGCTCCTTCAGCTGTGACATCTGCGGAAAGCTGTTCACTCGCCGTGAGCACGTCAAGAGACATTCCCTGGTGAGTGCAAACACAAACACTTGCAGCCTCATGACACCGACTTCATAGGATTCGTTCACACAATATTGCAAATAATGTGTTAATACAGGAAATAAGCTACTATATATGAATGTATACAGATATTTTCAAAGACTAAAAAGTAGCAAATGTCACTGAAAATAGTCTTTCAGTGAGGGTCGAACAAATGTCCAGAACTCCATCCATCTATTTTCTACCGCTTGTCCCTTTCGGAGTCGCTGGGGGTGCTGGAGCCTATTTCAGCTGCATTCGGGCGTTAGGCGGGGTACACCCTGGACAAGTTGCCACCTCATCGGAAGGCCAACACAGACATTCACACTCACATTCACACACTGGGGCCAATTTAGTATTGCTAATCAACCTATCCCCAGGTGCATGTTTTTGGAGGTGGGAGGAAGCCGGAGTATCCGGAGGGAACCCACACAGTCACGGGAAGAACATGCAAACTCCACACAGAAAGATCTCGAGCCCGGGATTTAACTCAGGACCTTTGTATTGTGAGGCACATTCACTAACCCCTGTTTCACCGTGCTGCCCTGTTCAGAACTCTGTGTGTTAGTTTGTGTAGGAAAGCATAATAAATTTTTTTCAAGATGGGTCTTTTTGTATGGCATAACTGTATATGCATTACATGACCCGATATACAGTAGTATACTGGTGTACAGTAGTGGTATAACAGAATTGCAGATACCACGGTATTGCGGTTTCAAAATCATTGCAATAATGCTGTGACGTCTTGACGATATGAAACCAAAACTTAGTGAGTGTAGTCTTTTTCTGGCACTTCTGCATTGGCCAGTCTAAAATTAAACTACATCTCCAATAATCCTCTGCGCAGTGCGGGACGGGAAGGTTGGGGCGTGGAACGCAGTAAAGGGAAGAAAAGGAGGAAGCGTGCGGTAGAAGTGTGATCAGACTAGATAATTGTTTTTATGGACATTTCCTGAACATTTAATCAGAGTCCATCCACAACACTTTGAGTTATGTTGCTAACAAGCAGACAAACAAACTCTGGTGAAAACATAACCTCTTTGGTAGAAGGTCTACCGTATTTTTCGGAGTATAAGTCGCACCTGCCAAAAATGCATAATAAAAAAGGAAAAAAACATATATAAGTCGCACTGGAGCCTGGCCAAATTATGAAAAAAACTGCGACTTATAGTCCGAAAAATATGGTACTTATTAAAGCGCTACCTTCGTCCAAAGCGTTTCCAAAGCCACACAAAGCGGGTCACGGTGCACCGCCGAGAAGGGAAAGTGTCTGGTCTGAGCGCGGACTCGGCACACTGCGGGAAATATGAGAAGCTACTTGATAAACCATCACCCGGAAAATATATTTGAAGCCAGCGAAGCTAAACATACATTTTTTAGGTATTTACATTATTAAAGGTTAAATTGTCAGATATTTGCTTGAAAGAGTGGATGTTTCCGGACAATTCTTGGCACCAAAAAATACATGTTTGTTGTAATAAATATTATTAGAACATGTAAATGGATCGATGGATTTGAGAATTATGTTTGTGTTGAATTACAGTATAGGTGTTTATCTTAAACATTGCTACCACTTCATTTTACACACTATTTCATTTCTACTAAGTCTTTTTTTTGACAATTCCAGAATAATATCATATCGTAGCATTAATACCGTGATAATATTGTACGAGATTTTGATATCTTTACATCTCTAGTGTAAGCTAATGCTGGCTGTCATTATAGCCAGGGTGTTTATTTACTTAAACCTCAAAGAGGACGAGGCGGTAATTGGAATCCGCCAATGATTGTAGCAAGGCTGATATTTGAAAACACATTAGAAAATGGATGGATGGATTATATATA